>NW_022630099.1:5044560-5111788 GCF_010909765.2 Amblyraja radiata
ATAAATTTAACTATCTAACCTTCCCCCCCCGTCCATTCTGTCTTGAGGAATTTCGGGATGAGATGGGAATTTTTGGAGGAATATGGGCGCAGTGGGAAGGGGGGGGGAGGGAGGTCAACGTTCTCACTAGGGCCCTATACAACTGCAGAAGGACCAGAAAATCTCACAAGGCCGCGAGGAACCAAAGTGAATTGTGGAAGCAGCCCAGACCATCACACACACACAAACCCACCTCCCTTCCATCCATCGCCTCCATCTACACCTCACGCTGCCTCGGCAAGGCCAGCAGCATCATCGCGGATCAGTCTCACACCCCGGTCACTCCCTCTCCTCCCCTCTCCCATCGGGCAGGAAGTACGGAAGTGTGAAAACGAACGCACACACACACACCTCCAGATTCAGGGGCAGTTTCTTCCCGGCTGTTATCAGGCAACTGAACCGTCCTCTCACCAACTAGAGAGCGGTCCTGACCTCCCATCCACCTCATTGGAGACCCTCGCACTATCTTCAATCGGGCTTGACTTTGCACTAAATGTTATTCCCTTTATCCTGTATCTGTACACTGTGGACGGCTCGATTGTAATCATGTACAGTCTTTCCGCTGACTGGTTAGATAGCAGGCGACAAGAAAGCTTTTCACTGTACCTCGCTACACGGGACAGTAAACTCTGTCCGGGGTTTCAATGCATTCGACCAGGGGGAAATATGAGGGGAACTCGTTCCTGGAGCCAAGAGGAGGTTAGTTAGACAGGTCTGCTTAATAGAAAATTACCGAAAATAATTCAAATCGATTATTTACAAAATGATATGTACAAGGCAAAACAATGCATAGAAAAAAACACACTCTGGTGTTCTGCAGACCATCAGGTCCAGAGGATTTATAATATTAGCTATTCTCCAATCCACAGGAACTGATCCTGAATCTATTGAACATTGGAAAAATGATCACCAATGCGTCCACTATTTCTAGAGCCAACCTCCCTGAGGACTCTGGGATGCAGACCATCAGGCCCAGGGGATTTATCATTTCGGGTCGAGACCCTTCTTCAGACTAAGAGACAGTCGATCTTGTTAACTCCCACAAAATTGAATTAAAAAACTTATATTGAAAATCCGATAATATATAGTGGTATACGAAATTGGAAACAAATAAAAATGACTTTAAAATTGGACAATTTATTACTCCTTCACCCCATTGTAAATAATCCTTCATTTAAACCTGTGTTGGATAAAGATTGTTGTACAATAGAAAAATTATGGAATTAAAAAGATGGGACATCTTTCCAGAAAAGGCATTTTCCTTTCATTTCAGGAGTTACAACAGAATTATGGATAACATTTTTAGATATTTACAACTTAGAGATTATGTTAAATCACATACACAATAATATAGAACTAGGGAGCCTGATGAATGTTTGTATAAACATCCTAACACAGATAAATTAATATCTCACATTTATAATATTATTTTAGATAGTGAGGTCCCGCCGATGGAACTATGTAGACAAGCATGGGAAAAAGAATTAGGCCAACCTATAATAAAAGATATTTGGGATGAAAGTCTACAATATGTAGATCAATACTCGTTAAATGCCAGACATTCTTGAATACAATATAAAGCACTACATAGACTGCACTACTCTAAAACAAAATTAAATAGAATTTTTCCAAATATTTCTCCCACCTGTGACAAATGGCAATATTTAACCATATAACCATATAACCATATAACAATTACAGCACGGAAACAGGCCATCTCGGCCCTACAAGTCCGTGCCGAACAACTTTTTTCCCTTAGTCCCACCTGCCTGCACTCATACCAGAACCCTCCATTCCCTTCTCATCCATATGCCAATCCAATTTATTTTTAAATGATACCAACGAACCTGCCTCCACCACTTCCACTGGAAGCTCATTCCACACCGCTACCACTCTCTGAGTAAAGAAGTTCCCCCTCATGTTACCCCTAAACTTCTGTCCCTTAATTCTGAAGTAATGTCCTCTTGTTTGAATCTTCCCTATTCTCAGTGGGAAAAGCTTGTCCACATCAACTCTGTCTATCCCTCTCATCATTTTAAAGACCTCTATCAAGTCCCCCCTTAACCTTCTGCGCTCCAGAGAATAAAGACCTAACTTATTCAACCTTTCTCTGTAACTTAGTTGTTGAAACCCAGGCAACATTCTAGTAAATATTTAGAAGCTAATTTAACTCATACTTTTGTAAACTGTACAAACATTAAAAATATCTGGACCAATATTTAAAGAAAAATATTTCTGAAGTGGTTAATATCCAATTGGATCCTGATCCAAAACTAGTAATATTAGGAATATCAGAACAAAGCCTAAAACGTACAACAAACCAAATAAATGTCCTTGATTATAATATAATAATTGGGAAAAAATTAATATTAATATTTTGGAAAAGTCCAACAACCCCCACAATTAAAATTTGCATTTTGGAGATGTCTGACACCTTACATTTGGAAAGAATTAGACTTAGAAAAATAGAAACATAGAAAAAAGTGCAGGAGTAGAGGCCATTCGGCCCTTCGAGCCTGCACCGCCATTCAATATGATCATGGCTGATCATCCAACTCAGTATCCTGTACCTGCCTACTCTCCATACCCCCTGATCCCTTTAGTCACAACGGCCACATCTAACTCCCTCTTAAATATAGCCAATGAACTGTGGCCTCAACTACATTCCGTGGCAGAGAATTCCACAGATTCACCACTCTCTGTGTAAAAAATGATTTTCTTGTCTTAATTGACAAATCAGAATTATTTACTGGGATATATTTGAATATTGAATGGCGGTGCAGGCTCGAAGGGCCGAATGGCCTCTACTCCTGCACCTATTTTCTATGTTTCTATGTTTCTATGTGTCTCCATTTATTGATTTTCTGAAAGGGAAAATTGGTCCAGCACGGAAGCTTGACTGAAACTTGAATCCAGGATTGGATGAATAATTACATTTTCTGTTCAACGGACTTATCTCCAAAATTGTGTTATTGATAATTGATTTTATTTTATTTTTATCCCTCCTTTCTTTCTATAGCACTATCTTGCAAAAAAAATGTGTCAAAAAAATTAATAGAAGCTGTGTTAATATGTAACTGCTAAACAAATCGTGTTTTGGTTATGATATGTATATGCTTCTAATTAAAAAAAATATATGTTTTTTAAAGTTGTGACCACTGCCCAATCCATCACCGGCTCTGACCTCCCCACCATCGAAGGGGTCTATCGCACTCGTTGCCTCAAAAAGGCAGTCAATATCATCAAAGACCCACACCATCCTTGCCACACACTCATCTCACCACTGCCACCAGGAAGAAGGCCCATCTTCCCCCACAAAAATGGCACTACAACTACTGTATGTACGTATATATATTTATTGCTCATTGTATTCTATGTTCGCTCTTCTGGGGGGAGAATCTAACTGCATTTCGTTGTCTCTGTACTGTACACTGCACAATGACATTAAAGATTGCATCTTGAATCTGAATCTGAAGGTACAGGAGCCTGAAGACTGTAACGTCCAGGTTCAGGAATAGCAACTTCCCCACCGCCAACAGGTTACTAAACACAGCATCGAATACGCTCAGACCTCTGAACTGAAAATATTATATTAATATTAGTTATTTGCACTATATAATTTATCGAACGTTTTCATGTTTTGTCGCTTCCCCCGTTATATACAATGTTTACATATCCACATATTCAGCAACTAGGAATTTCATTGTCCCATCCGGGACATAAGGACTAATATGTCATATTTATTGACATGTTTATCTTCATTCTCTCCTGGATTAAAGGATACGAAGATCACTTGAGCAACAACAGACTGGGGGGTAAAGAAATGACAATGAACATGGTCAAACTCACCGAGTGCGTGCAGTGTGATGGTCGCTGTGCCTTGAGCGCCGCCAACTGCAGTGACTATCACAGTGTAATCCCCGTTGTCCGACTCGTTCACCGACTTCAGTGTCAGCGACCCGCTGGTGAGGTTTAAATCCACCCGTGACTTGTACTCAGGATGGAAATCAGGCCTGTTCCGACCCACTGACATTCTTTTCGATTTGAAATCCCAGTTTCCACATCGATAGCACTTGACGGACGCACCGTGAACACCGCGTCCTCCCCCGATGCGACATATAATATGACTGTGGCCGGCTCGATGGTAACATCTGCGACTTCACCTGAGGATGGGAAACGGGGCATTGAGGCGGGGAAAGTACACAAGTGATAGGAAACAAAATTAGTCCATTCGGGCCCTCACTGCTACCCGCCATTCGGTCAGGTCAAATGTGACCACATCCCCCCTCGACTACAATTAAACAACAGACAAAGACTATATGGTGCAGGAGTAGAGGCCATTCGGACCTGCAAGCCAGCACCGCCATTCGATGTGATTATGGCTGATCATCTTAAATCAGTACCCCGTTCCTGCCTTCTCCCCATATCCCCTGAATCTCTCGCTATCTTTAAGAGCCCTATCTAGCTCTCTCTTGAAATAATTCTCTCCAGAGAACCGGCCTCCACCGCCCTCTGAGGCAGAGGATTCCACAGACTCACAACTCTCTGGGTGAAAAAGTGTTTCCTCATCTCCGTTCTAAATGACCGACCCCTTATTCTTAAACTGTGTGTGTGGCCCCTGGTTCTGGACTCCCCCAACATCGGGAACATGTTTCCTGCCTCTAGCGTGTCCAAACCCTTAATTATCTTATACGTTTCAATAAGGCCCCCTCTCATCCTACAATGCCGATCTGTTATCAACCTGTCTCTTCTCAGCTCACCCTCCTGCCGTTGGTTGAAGAATGCAGAAGGCAGAATGGAGAGAGGGTCCAGAGGAGGTTTACGAGAACGATCCCAGGAATGAGTGGGTTAACGTACGATGAGCGTTTGTCGGCGCTGGGCCTGTACTCGCTGGAGTTTAGAAGGATGAGCGGGTAGCTCATTGAAACGTCTCCGAATAGTGAAAGGCCTTGGATAGAGTGGATGTGGAGAGGATGTTTCCACTAGTGGGAGAGTCTAGTGCCCGAGGGCACAGCCTCGGAATAAAATTACGTTCATTTAGAAAGAAGACGAGAGGGAACTTATTTAATCAGAGGGTGGTGAATCTGTGAATCATTGCACAAGTGGTGATGGAGGCCAAGTCAATGATTATGTTTTTCTGAGTCATACACAGAATGCTTGGTACCCTTTTCAGCGGTCAGAAGCCATCTCTGTTGGGAACGTGGATAGGTACACAGTGCTGGAGTAACTCAGCGGGTCAGGCAGCATCTCTGTGGAGAACGTGGACAGGTTCAAAAGCTGGAGTAACTCAGCAGGAGAGGCATCATCTCTGGAGAGAAGGAATGGGCGACGTTTCGGGTCGAGACCCTTCTTCGATTTTACCAGCATCTGCAGTTCTTTCTTACACAGATATTTTTTTTAAGGCAGAGATACATGAGTGTGGCTGTCAGAAGGTGTGGGGGAGAAGGCAGGAGAATGGGGGTGGGGAAGGTAGACCAGCCATGGCTGAACGGCGGAGTAGACTTGATGGGCCGAATGGCATAATTCTGCTTTTAAAACCTGCGACCGTATGAATTAGCTTGAGCTAAAAAAAACACAAAAAGCTGCAGTAACTCAGCGCGTCAGGCATTGTCTCTGGAGAGAAGGAATGCGTGACGTTTCGGGTCGAGGTGACTGAGTTAGGTTAGGTGACTGAGTTGGGTTGGGGGGGGGGAGTGGCCGGTAGAAACACTGGGTCTGTTAGTAGAGTCTGAAGAAGGGTCTTGGCGCGAAACCTTGCCTATCCTAACCCGCTGAGTTACTCCAGCACTTTGTACCTGTCCACGTTCTCCACAGAGATGCTGCCTGACCCGCTGAGTCACTCCAGCACTCTGAATCTGTTTGTTTTTCTATTTGTAAGGTAGCATCGATAGTTCCTCTGATCTCTACGCAAACGGGTGTTAAATCCCAATCCACTTACCTGTTAACACGAAAAGGTAAACGAGGAGCGCGGTGAGCCGACAGTCCGCCATCGGGACGGAGCAGCGCCTCTCTCCGTAGCCAGCGGGGAGTCTGAGCCGCTGTTGCTGCCGCCGCCGCCCAGATCACTGCTCGCCCGCGTCACAGGAGGCGGGGAAAGCTCGGCTCAGCTGATCACAAAACACAACGGCACGTTGATCAGAGAGAGAGGGCGAGGGAGGGAGAGAAATGGGAGGAGAGAGAGATAGAGAGGGAGCAGGGGTGAATGAAAGATTCCCCGTGTGATCCAGATTCAAGGACAGTTTCTTCCCAGCTTCCCGGCTGGTGGCCGATTAGGAAAAGGGGAGATGCAACGAGACCTGGGTGTCATGGTACACCAGTCATTGAAAGTAGGCATGCAGGTGCAGCAGGCAGTGAAGAAAGCGAACGGTATGTTAGCATTCATAGCAGAAGGATTTGAGTATAGGAGCAGGGAGGTTCTACTGCAGTTGTACAGGGCCTTGGTGAGACCACACCTGGAGTATTGCGTACAGTTTTCGTTCCCTAATCTGAGGACAGACATTCTTGCCATTAGAGGGAGTACAGAGAAGGTTCACCAGACTGATTCCTGGGATGGCAGGACTTTCATATGAAGAAAGACTGGATAGACTCGGCTTGTACTCGCTAGAATTTAGAAGATTGAGGGGGGATCTTATAGAAACTTCCAAAATTCTTGAGGGGTTGGACAGGCTAGATGCAGGAAGATTGTTCCAAATGTTGCGGAAGTCGAGCACAAGGGGTCACACAGTTTAAGGATACATGGGAAATATTTTAGGACCGAGATGAGAAAAACTTTTTTCACACAGAGAGTGGTGAATCTGTGGAATTCTCTGCCACAGAAGGTAGTTGAGGCCACAGTTCATTGGCTATATTTAAGAGGGAGTTAGATGTGGCCCTTGTGGCTAAAGTGATCAGGGGGTATGGAGAGAAGGCAGGTACAGGATACTGAGTTGGATGATGAGCCATGATCAGCCCCACCCAAGGTTTCCGTGCGGTTCCAGGAGGTTGCAGGTGGTCGCCGGATGTTGCAGGTAGTGGAATCAGGTCGGGAGACTGACAAAAACCTCCGGGAACCTCACGGAAACCTTGGGTGGGGAGCAAACTCTCCAGAGGTTTCCGTTCAGGTTTCCTAAGTGGGACAGGGGCATAACTAATTTATTTGTTCCATATCTCTCTACATATATCTCCCTTTCCTCTGACGCTCAGTCTGAAGAAGGGTATCGACTTGAAATGCCACCCATTCCTTCCCTCCAGCGATGCTGCCTGACCCGCTGAGTTACTCCAGCGTTCTGTGTCCTTATTCCCCGCTCAAAAGATGAAGGTTCCCAATAACAACGCCTGCCACAGCGGTCCGGTTCATCGGACAACAGCGGCGACCACTGGAGGAAGGTTGCTACTGCAGGGACAGGTACAAAGTGCTGGAGTAACTCAGTGCGTCAGGCAGCAGCTCTGTGAAGAACGTGGACAGGTACAAAGTGCTGGAGTAACTCAGCGGGTCAGGCAGCATCTCTGTGGAGATCGTGGACAGGTACAGAGTGCTGGAGTAACTCAGCGGGTCAGACATGCAGCATCTCTGTGGCGAACATGGATGGGTATCGTTAAGACCCTAACCCAGCCTCAACTACCTCCTCCGGCAGCTCGTTCCATACACCCAGTTGCCCCACAGATTCCTATTAAATCGTTTCCCCTTCACTTTGAACCCGTGTCCTCTGGTCCTCGATTCCCCTACTCTGGGCAAGAGACTCTGTGCGTCTGTCTACCCGATCTATTCCTCTCGTCATTATGTACACCTCTGTAAGATCACCCCTCATCCTCCTGCGCTCCAAGAAATATAGTCCCAGCCCTGCCCCCAACCTCTCCCTGTAGCTCACACCCTCTTGTCTGCCAATATCCCTATAATTTTTTTCTGAACCCTGTCAAGCTTGACAATATATTTCCTATAACACGGTGCCCAGAACTGAACACAATATTCTAAATGCGGTCTCACCAACGTCTTATACAACTGCAACATGACCTCTGCATCTGTGGAGAACATTCACAGGTGATGTTCCGTGATGGTGACCAACTTCAGACTGATTTTATGAAGCGGGGGAAGAGGCTGGATGTGGTGTCGACGCAGGAAGGTCATTCTTGCTATTGAGGGAGCCCAGCGTAGGTTCACCAGGTTAATTCCCGGGATGGCGGGACTGTCATATGCTGAGAGAATGGAGCGGCTGGGCTTGTACACTCTGGAGTTTAGAAGGATGAGAGGGTATCTCATTGAAACATATTGATCTATGTTTAGGCCAACGTTAAACATATAGACATAAAGACACTAGACTTCAGTGCCAGAATATAAACGGTAAAATGAATATCCTACCTAAACTACTATATTTATTCCAATCTCTCCCAATTAATGTCCCCCGAGACAAATTCATAGCCTGGGATAAAATGATCTCTAGATTCATTTGGAATAGCAAAAAAACAAGAATAAAACTAACAACACTTCAACTGCCGAAAAGCAAGGGTGGAATGGCTTTACCAAATCTGAGGAAATACTTTTATGCAGCTCAACTCAGACCTCTGACTTGTTGGTGTAGACCTGATTATGAATCTCGATGGAAAGAAATGGAAAGGGAGATACAGGGTTACCAGACCCAGATTTTGGTGGGAGACAAATATCTGAGAGGGGCTTTGAGACATGCTATGGATCCAATAGTAGCATTTACGTTAGAAATATGGAATGTTATAGTGGAAAAATACAAAGTATAAAGAGGGGTTCACGCATTGAAGTGGTTCGCATATGACTCAAAGTTTAAGCCAGGGGTGTATGATTCAAGATTCAAAGAATGGGCACAAAAAGGCATAACGGCAATGTATACAGTTTCAGAAAATGGCGAGTTTATGAGCTTCCAAGATTTAAAGTCAAAGTATGGTCTCGAAAACAAAGATGTTTTTAGATACTTGCAATTAAGAGACTACTTTACAAAAGAGATAAGGCCAGAACTAGATGAAACTTCAAATAATGTGATCAAGGTGATTGTGGATGCATACAAACAGAAGGGGTCTCGGGTCATCTCTGCTTTCTACCAAGCTCTGGTGGGAAATGGGGGAGAATCAACGCTCTACATAAAAACAAAATGAGAAGCAGAAAGAAAGATTCAAATAACAGAAGAAGAATGGTATCAAATGTGTGAAACACAATGTTCATCCACAAGCTCACTAGTATGGAGAGAATTTTGCTGGAAGAATCTATCTCGCTTTTCTATAACACCCAAAATAAAAAGCAGACAACTTGCTGTCCAACAACACTGTTGGAGGCTGTGTGGGAGAATGGAGGCAGACCACTCGCATATTTCTGGAACTGTGTAAAGATAAGGCCATATCGGTAAAACGTTAAAGCAGCTGTAAAAAAAATATTGGGCTATAAAATCCCAAATACCTGCCCTGTGATGTATCTGGGGCTCATTAAAGATATTGTAAAAATAGAACATATATATTTGATTAAAAATTTGCTTGCAGCAAGTAAGAAGGCCACTACCAGGCAGTGGCTTAATGAAAAAAAGTTCAAAACAGGAACAGTGGTTAGAAATTGTGCGAGATATCTTTACTATGGAGAAATTGACATATTCCTTGAGAGTCCAGGAGAATTCATTTGAGAAGATCTGGGGAAAATGGACTGTTTATTTGAACCATGACACCAATTAGATAAATGCCGAGTTAGATATGGGAAGATTGCGTTATATAGAACTAGATGGTATTCAGATTCAGATTCAGTTTATTTAATGACCACACAGTCAAGCTGGTGGAATTAATATTCAGTACAGGATTTTACACAATAAGCTGATTCCCGTCAAACATAACATAAAACACAAACAACATACAGTATACAGTACATGCACGAGGTGGCTTTGTGATATTGTCATAGAGTGTTCAGAGTTCGAATTGCATATGGATAGAAACTGTTTTTAAATCGTGATGTTTTGGCAGGCAATGAGCTGTAGCGCCTCCCTGAGGGCAGCAGGTGGAAGATGTGGTGAGCTGGGTGGGAGGGATCAGAAATGATTTTCTTCACCCTTGACACGGACCGTTTGAGATTGAGTGATTCTATTGATGGGAGGGGGGTGCTGATGATTTTGGATGCTTTGTTGACAATGCGCTGTAGTTTATTACGGGAGTGAGTGTCCAAACTGCTGTACCAAACTGTTATTGATGAAGTGAGCATGCTTTGGATGATGGATGTGTAAAATCGGATTAGGAGATGTTTCCTCACTCTGAACTTCTTGAGCTGGCGGAGAAAGAAGGGCTTTTTTATAAATGTGATCTGAATTGATTTTCCATTTGATGTTATTGCTTATGTGAGTGCCAAGAATTTTGAATGAGTCAGTGGTGGATATGGGTTTCTCCAGAGATGAGTAGGGGGGTCTTGGGTTGTGCCTTTCGTCTGAGATGAATGATAAGTTCATGGGTTTTTGATGTGTTGAGTAGGAGGTTATTATCTGTGCACCAAGTGACTGCTTTGTGTGTTTGAGTGCGGTATTCTGTTTCGTTGTTGTTAGAGATGAGACCTATGATGGTTGTGTCATCTGCGTATTTATATATTTTGACTGAACTATACTTGGATGTGAGTTGATTTGTATAGAGTGAGAATAACCAGGGTGACAAGACGCAGCCCTGAGGGGCTCCTGTACTGAGGTGCAGAGGGTGAGATGTGGTGCTGTGTATCTTCACCCTTTGTTGTCTGTTCCAAAGGAAGCTATGGATCCAGTGACAGATGCAGGGGTCAATGTTCATGTCCGTTAATTTATGGAATAGTTTGACCGGGTTGATGGAGTTGAATGCCGAACTGAAGTCCAAGAACAGGATGCGGGCGTAAGTGTTGGCGGTTTCCAGGTGTTGCAGAGTGTGATGAATGGCCAGGTTGACTGTGTCTTCTACTGACCTGTTGGCTCTATATGCGAATTGATGTGGCTCCATGTTGGAGGAAGTGCTGGTTTTGAGGTGAGCGAGAATAATGCGCTCAAATGACTTCATGGCCACGGATGTAAGGGCAATCGGTCTATAATCATTGAGGCAGGATGTTGTGTTAGACTTGGGCACAGGAATGATGGTGGATTATTTGAAGCACTGGGGCACTGAACATTGGCAGAGGGAGGTGTTGAAGATGTTGGTGAACACAGGGGGCCAGTTCTGCAGCACAATGATGGAGCACTGCTGGGCTGATGTTGTCTGGGCCTGCTGATTTGTTTTTCTTCTGTCTCCTGAAGGTAGTCCTCACCTCGGCCTCCTGGATGTGGAATGGAGGGGGAGGAAGAGGAGAGGGGGTCGATGGTGGAAGGACTGGAGACTGTTCAAACCTGCCATAGAAAATGTTCAGTTTATCTGGGAGTTGATGATCATTTTCAGGGATGGGGGTGGATTTCTATTTGTAGTTGGTGATTTCCTGAAGTTTTTTCCAGACAGTTCTAGTGTTGTTGGTTGAGATTTCTTGTTCTATTTCGGTGGCATAATTGTGTTTGGCTTTCCTTATTGTAGACCTTAATTTATATTTTGCAGCCATATAGTCCTGCTTATTTCCAGATTTATATGCAGCATTTTTCTCAGTTCTTAATTGTTGAATTTCTTTTGTGAACCAGGGCTTATTGTTGTATTGTTTAACCGTTCTTGAAGGGATACAGAGTTGCTCGCAGAATTGGACATATGACGTCACTGTGTCCGTGTAGTCGTGGAGGTCACCAGCTGCGCGGAAAACTTCCCAATCAGTGCATGCGAAGCAGCCTTGCAGCTTTTGTATGTGTGTATGAATATTGAATTATCTCCAGATAACTAATCAATGTAATGTTTTTTCATTTTTTAATTTGGTAAGTGAACCACACGGTCTTATTCCAATTTGTTTATTTATTGAATCCTTTTTTCCCCCTATCTATTTTTTATTTTTATTTTGATTGCTGTTTTTCTTATTTTGTTTTATTTATGGTGATGGTGTTGCACTGTTTTGTATATGTCTCTGAAAAATCAATAAAGATTTAAGTTAAAAAAAAATAAAAAATCTAGGAGGTCCTTCTGCAGTTGTACAGGGCCCTAGTGAGACCTCACCTGGAGGATTGTGTGCAGTTTTGGTATCCTAATTTGAGGAAGGACATTCTTGCTATTGAGGGAGTGCAGTGTAGGTTCACCAGGTTAATTCCCGGGATGGCGGGACTGACATAAAAAGAAAGAATGGGTCGACTGGGGCATGCATGCACTCGGTGGGCAGAAAGGCGAGTTTCTGTATCTCAGTACCTCCCTCGCTTACAGAGAAACATAGAAAATAGGTGCAGGAGTAGGCCATTCGGCCCTTTGAGCCTGCACCGCCATTCGAGATGACCATGGCTGATCATCCAACTCGGTATCCCATCCCTGCCTTCTCTCCATACCCCCTGATCCCTTTAGCCACAAGGGCCACATCTAACTCCCTCTTAAATATAGCCAATGAAATGTGGCCTCAACTACCTTCTGTGGCAGAGAATTCCTCAGATTCACCACTCTCTGTGTAAAAAATGATTTTCTCATCTCGGTCCTAAAAGATTTCCCTCTTATCCTTAAACTGTGACCCCTAGTTCTGGACTTCCCCAACATCGGGAATAATCTTCCTGGATCTAGCCTGTCCAACCCCTTAAGAATTTTGTAAGAAGCTTGCTTGCTGTACACAGATGGGGGTGTTTGCGTGTAGATACGGCATGAGGAACAGATAAACTAATCTACAGCCACCATCTGTTCTGTTTCCTCTAGATAAGAGTTCCTTCCTGAAGTCAGAGAATGCAAACGGGACGGTAGGGAGAAGGGGGAAGGGAGGCCATCAATGTATAGACGCACTCTGCATGGACACAGGCCCTTCAGCCCAACTCATCGATGCTGACACAACTTGCCCCATCTACGCGAGTCCTTCATTGCCTGAAGATTTGCGTTTAGGAGCAAGGAGGTCCTACTGCAATTGTACAGGACCCTAGTGAGACCACATATGGAGTATTGTGTGCAGTTTGAGTCTCCCAATTTGAGGAAGGGCATTCTTGCTATTGTTTCAATAAGATCCCCTCTGATGTTATTTCATTCTTCACATGTTTAAATTATAATGTTTTATTTTAATTGGCTACTGTATATCGTGTTGTTACTTGCGAGCGGAGCATCAACGCAAATTCTTTGTATATGTACATACTTGGCTAATAAAATTTATTCAATTCAATTCAATTCAATTTGGGGAAAGGGGAAGTCCAACGGGATCTGGGGGGTCCTTGTTCATCAGTCTATAAAAGTAAGCATGCAGATACAGCAGGCAGTGAAGAAAGCAAAGTAGGGCTTTATAATAAGAGGAGTCGCGCATAGGAGCAAAGAGGTCCTACTGCAGTTGTACATGGCCCTATTCAGACCACACCTGGAGTTTGTGTGCAAGTTTTGGTCCCCTAATTTGAGGAAGGACATTTTTGTTATTGAGGGAGCCCAGCGTAGGTTTACAATGTTAATTCCCGGGATGGCGGGACTGTCATATGGTGAGAGAAAGGAGCGGCTGGGCTTGTACACACTGCAGTTTAGAAGGATGAGAGAGGATCATATTCAAACATATAAGATTGTTAAGGGTTTGGATACGCTGGAGGCCGGAAACATGTTCCCGATATTGAGGGAGTCCAGAACCAGGGGCCACAGTTTAAGAATAAGGGGTCGGCCATTTAGAACGGAGGCGAGGAAACACTTTTTCTCACAGAGAGTGGTGAGTCTGTGCAATTCTCTGCCTCAGAAGGCAGTGGAGGCCGATTCTCTGGATACTTTCTGGAGAGAGTTAGATAGAGCTCTTAAAGTCACCCTGCATTCACATAGCATCCTCCTCACAGTTCACACTGCCACCCAGCTTTGTGTCATCTGCAAATTTGCTAATGTTACTTTGAATCCCTTCATCCAAATCATTGATGTATATTGTAAATAGCTGCGATCTCGTGAGAGGGGATCTAATGGAAACCACATACAATTCTCAATGGATTGGACGGGCTAGATGCAGGAAGAAAATGTTCCCCATGTTGGTGGAATCAAGAACCAGTTTAAGAATAAGGACTGAAATGTGGAAAAAATGTGTCCACTAAGGACATTCTTGCTATTGAGGGAGTGCAACGTAGGTTCACCAGATTAATTGTCGTTGTGCAGTGTACAAGAACAGAGACAACGAAATGCTGTTAGCATCTCACGCAGAGGTGCGAACGCAGAAATAATGTTACAGTAAATGTTTCTGTGTTTATCCATCAGCGGTAGTGCAATTTCCGGGGAGGGAGTTCATTCACTGGGGGAAGGAGTGTCCGCGGGGGGGGGGGGTGGGGGGGGGGCATTCTTGCCATAGAGGTAGTGCAGAGAAAGTTCACCAGACTGATTCCTGGGATGTCAGGACTTTCATATGAAGAAAGACTGGATAGACTCGGCTTGTACTCGCTAAAATTTAGAAGATTGAGGGGGGATCTTATAGAAATTTACAAAATTCTTAAGCGGTTGGACAGATGCAGGAAGATTGTTCCCGATGTTGGGGAAGTCCAGAACAAGGGGTCACAGTTTAAGGATAAGGGGGAAGTCTTTTAAGACTGAGATGAGAAAAACATTTTTTACACAGAGAGTGGTGAATCTGTGGAATTCTCTGCCACATAATGTAGTTGAGGCCACTTCATTGGCTATATTTAAGAGGGAGTTAGATGTGGCCCTTGTGGCTAAAGGGATCAGGGGGTATGGAGAGAAAGCAGGTGCAGGACAGAATTAAGGGACAGAAGTTTAGGGGTAACATGAGGGGGAACTTCTTTACTCAGAGAGTGGTAGCGGTGTGGAATGAGCTTCCAGTGGAAGTGGTGGTGGCAGGTTCGTTGGTATAATTTAAAAATAAATTGGATAGGCATATGGATGAGAAGGGAATGGAGGGTTATGGTATGAGTGCAGGCAGGTGGGACTAAGGGAAAAAAGTTGTTCGGCACGGACTTGTAGGGCCGAGATGGCCTGTTTCCGTGCTGTAATTGTTATATGGTTATAAGATACTGAGTTGTATGATCAACCATGATCATATTGAACAGCGGTGCAGGCTCGAAGGGCCAAATGGCCTCAACTCCTGCACCTGTTGTCTATGTTCCTATGTGTCTATGTATCAGCCGCAGGGAAGAAGCTGTTCCTGGACCTGCTGGTCCGGCAACGGAGAGACCTGTAGCGCCTCCCGGATGGTGTGAGAGCAGTCCTTGACGATGCTGAGTGCCCTTCGCAGACATCGCTTGCTCTGGACAGACTCAACGGAGGGGAGTGAGGAACCAGTGATGCGTTGTGCCGTTTTCACCTCTGAAGTGCTTTCCGATCGGAGACAGAGCAGTTGCCATACCATACTGTGATACAGTTAGTAAGGATGCTCTCGATGCTGCAGCGGTAGAAGTTCACCAGAATCTGAGGATAGGTTGACAGGGTTTGTATTCACTGGAGTTTAGAAGGATGAGAGGTGATCTCATTGAAACACATAAGATTGTTAAGGGCTTGGACAAGCTAGAGGCAGGTAACATGTTCCCGATATTGGGGGAGTCCAGAACCAGGGGCCACAGTTTAAGAATAAGGGGTCGGCCATTTAGGACTGAGATGAGGATAAACATTTTTCACCCAGAGAGTTGTGAATCTGTGGAATTCTCTGGCACAGAAGGCAGTGGACGTCAATTCACTGGATGTTTTCAAGAGAGAGTTAGATTTAGCTCTTATGACTAACGGGACCAATGCGTAATTGTTGGAGGGGGGGGGATTCAGAACACGGGTACAGATTTTGGAGCCCCTGTATATAAGATTGTTAGATTTTCTGCCACAGAGGGCGGTAGAGGACAATTCACTGGATGAATTTAAGAGGGTTAGATGGAGCTCAAGGGGCTAGTGGAGTCAAGGGATATGGGGAGAAGGCAGGGACGGGGTACTGATTGTGGATCATCAGCCATGCGAATAGTGGTGCTGGCTCGGAGGGCCGAATGGCCTACCACTGCACCTATTTTCTCTGATTCTCCGTGTCTATCATGTTGGACATCGATAGGTTTTTGCCAGGGCCTATTTCCGTGTTATGTGGCTCCATACAACATCTCTGCCATGGACTGTCATCTACTATTCACGGGGTGACGTGCGAGCGGCCACAAGCTGTGTCCGGCTATTGCGATACATTTCATAGAAAAATAATAATAATAATAATAATAATAATAATAATAATAATAATAATAATAATAATAATAATAATAATAATAATAATAATAATAATAATAATAATAATAATAATAATAATAATAATAATAATAATAATAATAATAATACATTTTATTACGGAATCAAGGTCCAGACAAGGGGCAACATTACATTAAAAATGCATTGCATATCAAATATCATAAATACATATAAAATCTTGGTATATCATTTATAAAAACATCATAATTTATATATTTAAAAAAAAACACAATACATGGGGAGAAGGCAGGAAAATGGGATTGGGAGGCAGAGATGAGCCATGAATGAATGGCGGAGTAGACTCGATGGGCCGAATGGCCTAATTCTACTCCAATAACTTGTGAAATTGTGACCTTGTGAACCTTGTTGATACAACGAGCTGATCAATGGGACGGCCCGGCTACCTCCGTAGTTCCCTGTAAACCGATCGATCATCCAGCCTCAGACCCTGTTGGAAATGGACACATCGTTACAGACAAATATGGAGAGGGCTAGACTATCGTGCAAGGCAAACAGCTTCCACCCAATCAGCCGTACAGGTACAAAGTGCTGGAGTAACTCAGCGGGTCAGGCATGCAGCATCTCTGTGGAGAACGTGGACAGGCACAAAGTGCTGGAGTAACTCAACGGGTCAGGCAGCATCTCTGTGCAGAACGTGGACAGGTACAAAGTGCTGGAGTAACTCAGCGGGTCAGACATGCAGCATCTCTGTAGAGAACGTGGACAGGTACAAAGTGCTGGAGTAACTCAGCGGGTCAGACAGGCAGCATCTCTGTGGAGAACGTGGACAGGTACAAAGTGATGGAGTAACTCAGCGAGACAGGCAGCATCTCTGGTGAGAAGGCATGGGGGACATTTCGGGGCGAGGCCTATCTTCAGCATTTTACGTCCATCTTTGGTTTAAACCAGCATCTGCAGTTCATTGATACACAGTTCGGATGGAACCTGGGTCTCTGGCGCTGTGAGCGAGGCAGCAACACTACCCGCTGCGCCACCGAGCCGCCTTAGACCTGGATCATTTACTTCAAAAGGAATCAACAAGAAAATGAATTTACCATATATGTGGCGTCTCCCTCTGACGCGCGAGTGGTTCCCTGCAAGATTAAACATAATACCGTCTGAATTACATGCAGGATTGAACTCCAGATGTTGGTTTAAACCGAAGATACACACAAAAAGCTGGACTACCACAGCCGGACAGGCAGCATCTCTGGAGAGTAGGACATGGTGACGTTTCGGGTCGAGACCCTCCTTTAGACGGGGGAGGTTGTTGAGGCTGGGACTATCTCTGTCCCGCCCCCTCCCCAGTCTGAAGAAGGGACTCGACTCGAAACGTCAACCATTCCTTATCTCCAGAGATGCTGCCTGTCCCGCTGAGTTACTCCGGCTTTTTGTATCCATCCACCGTCTGAATTGTCTTTGATATTCACAGAGCCATGCCGCACGGAGACAGGCCATTCAGCCCCACTGGTCGATGCTACCCAAGATTCCCCCACCTAATCCACAGAGGGTGGTGGATGTATGGAACAAGCTGCTGGAGGAGGTAGTTGAGGCTGGGACTAACCCAACGTTTAATTGACAGCTGTACAGGTAAATAGATCGGACAGGTTTGGAGAGATATGGGACAAACGAGGGCAGGTGGGACGAGTGTAGATGGCGCATGTTGGCCGTTGTGGGCAAGATGGGCCGCAGGGCATGTTTCCACGGTAGAAATTCTCTAACTAAGGCGCTCAGTTCAGAGTAATTCCGTGCATTTCAATAATGTGTTTTTATCAGTCAATGAAAGTAGGCATGCAGGTACAGCAGGCAGTGAAGAAAGCGAATGGCTAGTTGGCCTACATAACCAGAGGAGTTGAGTATAGGCAAGGCAAGGCAAGGCAACTTTATTTATATAGCACATTTCATACACGAGGCAGACTCAAAGTGATTCACATAAAAACATCATACAATAAAATGAAATAATAAAATTAAACAAAATAGAAGAATTAAAAGAAAAGAAAAGCAAAATTAAAAATGCATTATAAAAGTGCAAAAGTTAAAAGTGCAATGTAGTTAAGATTTAGCTGAAAGCTAAAGTAAACATAAAAGTTTTCAGTCTTCTTTTAAAAGTGGTCAAAGTTGAGGCAAGTCTTTAATTTTCAGGAAGTTTATTCCAGCTATTTGTTGCATAGTAACTAAATCCTGCTTTCCCATGTTTTGTATTTACTCTGGGAATCACTAACAGATTGGTTTCAGAATATCTTAGCGGTCTAGAATGCTTATATAGTGGAAGCATGTCAGTGATATACTTTGGTCCTAAACCATGTAGTGATTTATAGGTGAGCAGCAGGATTTTGAAATCAATTCTCTGACATACAGGGAGCCAATGTAAGGATTTAAGAAGTATAGGAGCAACGACGTCCTTGTGCAGTTGTACAGAGCCCTAGTGAGTGTGTATATATAAGCACTGATTTTCTTTTCATCTGTTATGTACTATGTTTACAAATTCTGTTGTGCTGCAGCAAGCAAGAATTCCATTGTCCTGTCTGTCCTTCTGAGGCAATGGATTTCATAGATTCGCCACCAGTTCGTGAGGAAGTTGAAGGTGTCCCACAAAGGAATCAGACAAGGAAGACTGGTGCCCCGAGTGCATTACTGTTGACAATTCCAAGCACTGTTCCACAACTCCACTGTCACCTTTCACAAAATAACAAAACTCATCTCATGAAAGAAAACCCGGTACCAACCTGATCTTTACCCGGGAGATTTTCATAGGTTGCCAGTCCGTCCTCGGAATCTGTGGCCGAGGCAGCTGCAGACATAAAACAACGCGTTCAGTCACGAAGTCAAGGGCACCAGAATCATGTGCCCAGCGCAAAGGAAGAATATTCGGCCCGTCTCCACTGTACTAGCTCCCAAGTTTCTCCAATTCCCTCCCTGGTAATGGACCCATTATCCTGTGAACACAGGACTAGCAACTGAGATCAGATGAAAATCTAAATAACGCGGACTTCACTTTTCATCAGCTGATATTTCCATTCCCAGCTCACACTATCTTGAGTTGAACAGGTGAACTTGAAGTGTTCCGAGGATAGGTCCCTACCCGAAGCGCATCTCCAGAGATACTGCCTGACCCGCTTGGTTACTCCAGCACTTTGTATCTGTCTATGTTCTCCACAGAGATGCTGCCTGACCCGTTGAGTTACTCCAGCACGTTGTAACTGACCACGTTCTCCACAGAGATGCTGCCTGACCCGCTGAGTTACTCCAGCACGTTGTAACTGACCACGTTCTCCACAGAGATGCTGTCTGACCCGCTGAGTTACTCCAGCACTTTGTACCTGTCCTCGTTCTCCACAGAGATGCTGCCTGACCCGTTGAGGTACTCTGGCACATATTGCATAATTCTACACAGTTCCTTGTGTTAAAATTCAAGTAAACTTCAACGAACAGAACAAGTATCTGGGTTAATATCCACCGTCTTAAATGCAAATATCTACACTGGGCGCCGGTGTGATCATCACATCAAATCCAACTAATAGAGGCACTCTCCCTCCACTCAGTGACAGGGCAGTTGAGAATCTAAAGGTCATAATTTCATGAGTGATAGATGCAGAATGAGGCCACTCGGCCCATCAAGTCTACTCCGTCATTCAATCACGGCTGATCTATCTCTCCCTCCTAACCCCATTCTCCTGCCTTCTCCCCATAACCCCTGACACCCGCACTAATCAACAACATATCTATCTCTGCTTTAAAAATACCCACTGACTTGTGGCCTCCACAGCCATCTGTGGCAACGAATCCCACAGATTCACCACCCTCTGGCTAAAGAAACTCCTCCTCATCTCCTTCCTAAAGGAACATCCTTTAATTCCGGGGTTCACTCAGAATCCACTCACTCTGTCCCCTTGGACTCCTGTTCGCGTCGTATTTCGTCCCAGGTTCGGCTTCCGGCCTAGATAAATATATACAGGAAACAACGTCAACTTATAGGTTAGTTCAGTTGAAGAGATACATCGCGGAAACAGGCCATTCGGCCCGCCGAGTCAGGGACTATCCAAACAAGTCTTGGACAGGTATATGTGTAGGATAGGTTTGGAGGGAACGCGAACAGGTGGGATAGTTAGATAGAAACATAGAAAGTAGGTGCGAGAGTAGACCACCAGGTCCGTCGAGCCCGCACCGCCATTCGCTCATGGCTGAACACTAAACAGACACACTTACCCACAAACAGTAGACACAAGACACAGAACACAAGACACTACCCTCCCCTTTATACCGCTATCACCCCTCTCCACCCCAAAAACCTCGTGATCTCCTGGGAGAGGCAAAAAAATAATCTAACAGATAGTTAGATACTCCAGGGGCTGGTGGAATCAAGGGATATGGGGAGAAGGCAGGCGCGGGTTATTGATAGGGGACGATCAGTCATGATCACAATAAATGGCGGTGCTGGCTCGAGGGGCCGAATGGCCTCATCGTGCACCTATTTTCGATGTTTCTACTAGTGTAGTTGGGACATGTTGGCTGGTATGGGCAAGTTGGGCCGATGGGCCTGTATCGGCGCTGTCTCATACTATGACTGTATAAGTCTAAGTCTTGCCCATCCCCCCCCCCATATACACACACACATCTCAGATGACCTATCCATATTCTCCAGAGATGCTGCCTGACCCGCTGAGTTACTCCAGCTTTTTGTGCCTTGTCTATTGGGAGTGTTCAGTTCAGTTTAGTTTGTTGTCATGTGTTCAATAGCACTACCAATATGCCTGAAGCGGAGTCTTGCTGGATTTTCTGCAAGCACCGACTGATGAGGCAAAATGAAGGGAATGCATGAAAGAACATTCCTCCCCAGTGTAGCGAGAATGCATCTACCGCCACAGCCCCTGGGTCTGGTTCCCATGCAACATACTTTGGTAACTGGTGATTGAGCCTAGATGCAAACAAATCGATATCCGACGTTCCATATCGAGCAGCAATGTCATTAAATACTTTATGATCCAACATCCATTCTGTGTTGCCATTACATTTTCGTGACCTGGTGACCGCCACCATATTAATCCTATCTGGAAAATAGGTAGCTGAATTTCAAATGCTTATTTCGATACACCGGTGCCAAATGAGGTTAGCTAAATGATCACAGATCCCACCCATGTGATTAATATATGCCACCGCTGTAGTGTTGTCAATCTGTAGTTGAACATGCAGGTGATGCATGATCCCACAATAAACTGAAGGTTTGCTGACCAAAATATTACTGGAGCAATGCCGAATATTGGTGGTCCAATATTGTAACTCTGATATAGCTTCAGCTGGTAACCGCATAGGTCTGTTAAAATGACCTAAATGGTATTTGAGTGCTTGTTTATTTGCACGTTGTAAATGTTGTAAATGCAAAGGCTCAAATTGTGCAGCAGGAAAAACTGCCACTAATTTGCCAATTACGCTGACTTTTTGTCGAATAGATGGTTGCTCCATAACAACAAGGGTGTTACAGGATTCTATTAACTCTATCTTGCCCCAGAGCAGAGTCACAGACATATTACTAGAGTTAATGATAAATACCAAATAATCAATAAATCTAGTTGCTATCAACTTGGATTTAACTGGATGGATGAGAAACCCCAACTTCTCAAATGTGAGTGTTGTGGCTGAAACAGCTAATTTACCTAATTTCAGCGTTTTTCCTATGATTAGGATATCATGCAAGTAGGCAGAGAATTCCACAGATTCGCAACTCTCTGGGTGAAAAACGTTTTTCCTCATCTCCGTTCTAAATGGCTTACCCCTTATTCTTAATCTGTGACCCCTGGTTCTCGACTCCCCCAACATCGGGAACAATTTTCCTGCCTCCATAAAGGGGAGGTAATTTAATACTGAGGAGAGGAAAAACGTTTTCGCCTAGAGAGTTGTGAATTTGTGGAATACCCTGCCACAGAGGGCAGTGGAGGCCAAGTCACTGGATGGATTTAAGAAAGTATTCGATATAGCTCTAGGGGCTAGTGGACTCAATGGATATGGGGAGAAGGCAGGTATGGTTTATTGATTGGGGACGATCAGCCATGATCACAATGAATGGCGGTGCTGGCTCGAAGGGCAGAATGGCCTCCTCCAGCACCTATTTTCTATTTTTTAAATGTTTCTATGTTTCGAAGATAGCCTCTCATCCTTCTAAACTCCAGAGTGTACAAGCCCAATCGCTCCTTTCTCTCAGCATATGACTGTCCCGCCATCCCGGGAATTAACCTGGTGAATCTACGCTAGGCTCCTTCAATAGCAAGAATGTCCTTCCTCAAATTTGGAGACCAAAACTGCACACAATACTCCAGGTGTGGTCTAACTAGGGCCCGGAACTGCTCCGATAGTAACCTCGTCTTGTTATGATAGCCAACATGCCATTAGCTGTCTTCACTGCCTGCGGTACCTGCATGCTTACTTTCAGTGACCGATGAACAAGGACCCCCAGATCCCGTTGTACTTCCCCTTTTCCCAACTTGACATCATTCAGATAATTATTTATTCCAATGGTGTGGCCGTGATGCTTGGCAGACGGTGTCAAATGCAGGTTGAGTATGAAGAAATGTATTTAGTTACCTGTTCCGTTTTTTCCTCATCCAATAGGCTGTTCCAGCTCCGATCCCGCCTCCACCAACAACCAATACTGCAATCACAATCCCAGCGATCGCACCAGCTCCCAGACCATTGTCTGAAATAGTAGATGCGCAGAGTGTGATTCCCTGACTCGAGAAATACGTTCAAGTACAAATGACACGAGAGAGAGAGAGAGAGAGAGAGAGAGAGAGAGAGAGAGAGAGAGAGAGAGAGAGAGAGAATGATCGAGAGAGAGAGAGAGAAGAGAGAGAGAGAGAGACTGATATGAGAGAGAGATGAGAGAGAGAGAGAGAGGAAGAGAGAGAGAAGAGAGAAGAGAGAGGAGAGAGAGAGAGAGAGAGAGAGAGAGAGAGAGAGAGAGAGAGAGAGAGAGAGAGAGAGAGAGAGAGAGGGGGAGAGGGGGAGAGAGGGAGAGAGGGGGAGGGGGGGGGAGAGGGGGAGAGAGGGGAGAGAGGGGTGAGAGAGGGGGCGAGAGGGGAGAGAGGGGGAGAGGGGGAGAGAGAGAGAGATGAGGGGGGAGAGAGAGAGAGGGGGAGAGAGAGAGAGAGGGGGTCCTTTAAGAATTTTGTAAGTTTCTATAAAATCCCCCCCTCAATCTCCTGAATCCCAACGTGTCACGGGGAGAACGCGCAAACTCCGTACAGACAGCACCCGTAGTCGGTGTCGAACCCGGGTCTCCGGCTCTGCATTCGCTGTAAGGCAGCAACTCTACCGCTGCGCCACCGTGACCGCCCTATTACTGATACTAAATGAAAACTACACACTTGGAATGCCTCTGTACTTACATAAAACCACCAGGTAGGTCTCATCGATGCCGCTGTTCAGTCCATTGCTTACGATGCATTTATACATCCCTGTGTCAGCCCTGTTTACTGGGTCAATGATCAGAATGTCTCCCGATATATTTATCCTGTCATTCTGCTGGATGGGTTGATTGTTGAAAACACATTCCCGCTTCACTTGAGATCCCCGGGAGCTGCAGGTCAACACGACGGGGTCTCGCTGTTCCACCGGCTCGGAATTGTTGGATCGCAGATTGACATTCGCCACCGGTTCTGCGGACGGAATAAAGAGTTAATACATCATGTACCAAGGAACTGCAGATGCTGGTTCATATCCAAGGTAGGCACAAAGTACCGGAGTTACTCAGCGGGACAGGCGGCATCTCTGCAGAGAAGGAATGAGTGACGCCTCAGGTCGAGACCCTTCTTCAGACTAAATATTTAAACAATGGCAGAACATAGAAACATAGACACGCAGACACATAGAAAAATAGGAGCAAGAGGAGGCCATTTGGCCCTTCGAGACCCAGCGTACTCAACCTCTCCCTATTGCCCACAATCTGTAGCCGTGGCAACATCCTCGTAAACCTTTTCTGAACCCCTGCAACCTTGACAATATCTTTCCTATAACATGGTACCCAGAACGTAACACAATACTCTAAATGCGATCTCACCAATGTCGTGTACAACTGCAACATGACCTCCCAAGATCTAACAGTTCCGGTTCTTCTGCATTATTGCGATTTGAATAAATACTTTATACTCACAGTGAGGTTGTTTGTTTTACATACCCAAGTGTAGAAACATAGAAACATAGAAACTAGGTGCAGGAGTAGGCCATTCGGCCCTTCGAGCCTGCACCGCCATTCAATATGATCATGGCTGATCATCCAACTGAGTATCCCGTACCTGCCTTCTCGCCATACCCCTTAACTCGGGTCAGGTGTCAGCTGCTCTACATCGGTGAGACCAAGCGTAGGAGAGATAGATCACCCATAATTGAATGGCGGAGAAGACTTGATGGGCCGAATGGCCTAATTCTGCACCTATCACTTGTATCCCTTCAATAAATAACATAATCGAACCATTGTCCTGCTGAATTTGACCAGGGCAACATTTGCTTCACCTGGATCAGGACACAACGTTTCTTCTCACAAGAACAGGTGCAGGAGCCTGAAAACTGTAAAGTCCAGTAGAACCTCCTAATAGTCTCTGAACTCATGGACTTGGGGGCATTGGTTGTATGTGTGTGTGTGTGTGTGTGTGTGTGTGTGTGTGTGTGTGTGTGTGTGTGTGTGTGTGTGTGTGTGTGTGTGTGTGTGTGTGTGTGTGTGTGTGTGTGTGTGTGTGTGTGTGTGTGTGTGTGTGTGTGTGTGTGTGTGTGTGTGTGTGTGTGTGTGTGTGTGTCTGTGTGTGTGTGTGTCTGTGTGTGTGTGCTCATCTAAGTCCTGAATGGCCGGTCCCTCATTCTTAATCTGAATGGGCCGAATGGCCTACTTCTGCATCAATTTCTTGCGGTCTGAGTTGGGCCATAGGGCTTGTTTACCAGATGTATGACTTGGCAGTTCATGGTCGGCGAAAGTGTTTAGCAATTTCCTGTTTCTGCTGCCTGTTCTGTGTTGTTCTCCTTTCCATGGAAGCCCACACACACGTACACACGTATACACCCCATATTTACTAACTTCCTTTTATTATGTTTGCCCATCACAAAATATCTCTCCTAATGGCTTACCCCTTAAGAATAAGGGGGCGCAATTTAAAAATAAGGGGTGGGCCATTTGGAACGGAGACGAGGAACACTTTTCCACCCAGAGAGTTGTGAGTCTGTGAAATTCTCTGCGTCAGAGGGTGGAGGAGGCCGGTTCTCTGGATATTTTCAAGAGAGAGCTAGATAGGACTCTTAGACGTAGATTAGTATACAAACTTAAAGCACACGGTATTGGGGGTTCAGTATTGATGTGGATAGAGAACTGGCTGGCAGACAGGAAGCGAAGAGTAGGAGTAAACGGGTCCTTTTCACAATGGCAGGCAGTGACTAGTGGGGTACCGCAAGGCTCAGTGCTGGGATCCCAGCTATTTACGATATATATTAATGATTTGGACGAGGGAATTGAATGCACCATCTCCAAGTTTGCAGATGACACGAAGCTGGAGGAAGTGTTAGCTGTGTGGAGAATGCTAGGAGGTTGCAAGGTGACTTGGATAGGTTGGGTGAGAGGGCTAATGCATGGCAGATGCAGTATAATGTGGATAAATGTGAGGTTATCCACTTTGGTGGCAAAAACACGAAAGTAGACTTATATCTGAATGGTGGCCGATTAGGAAAGGGGGAGATGCAACGAGACCTGGGTGTCATGGTACACCAGTCATTAAAATTAGGCATGCAGGTGCAGCAGGCAGCGAAGAAAGCGAATAGTATGTTAGCATTCATAGCAAAAGGATTTGAGTATAGGAGCAGGGAGGTTGTACTGCAATTGTACAGGGTCTTCGTGAGACAACACCAGGAGTATTGCGTACAGTTTTGGTCTCCTAATCTGAGGAAAGACATTCTTGCCATAGAGGGAGTACAGAGAAGGTTCACCAGACTGATTCCTGGGATGGCAGGACTTTCATATGAAGAAAGACTGGATAGACTCGGCTTGTACTCGCTAGATTTTAGAAGATTGAGGGGGGATCTTATAGAAACTTACAAAATTCTTAAAGGGGTGGACAGGCAAGATGCAGGAAGATTGTTCCCGATGTTGGGGAAGTCCAGAACAAGGGATCACAGTTTAAGGATAAGGGGGAAATCTTTTAGGACCGAGATGAGGAAAACATTTTTCACACACAGAGAGTGGTGAATCTGTGGAATTCTCTGCCACAGAACGTAGTTGAGGCCAGTTCATTGGCTATATTTAAGAGGGAGTTAGATGTGGCCCTTGCGGCTAAAGGGATCAGGGGGTATGGAGAGAAGGCAGGTACAGGACACTGAGTTGGATGATCAGCCTTGATCATATTGAATGGCGGTGCAGGCTCGAAGGGCCGACTGGCCTCTACTCCTGCACTTATTGTCTATTGTCTATTGTCCTACTAATAGGAAGCGCAGTCCTGAACTACTATCTACCTCATTGGTGACCCTCGGACTATCATTGATCGAACTTTGCTGGCTTTACCTTGCACTAAATGTTATTCCCTTATTATGTATCTGTACACTGTGGAGAAGTGCTGTTCACATATTGTCTTTCCGAAAACATTGTCTATACATATAAAATTATAAAAGGGTTGGACAAGCTAGATGCAGGAAAAACGTTCCCAATGATGGGCGAGTCCAGAACCAGGGGCCACACACAGTCTTAGAATAAGGGGGAGGTAATTTTAGACTGAGGTGAGCAAACACTTTTTCACCCAGAGAGTTGTGAATCTGTGGCCATTTGGGAGTGAGATGAGGAGAAACTTTTTCACCCAGAGAGTTGTGAATTTGTGGAATTCCCTGCCACAGAGGGCAGTGGAGGCCAAGTCACTGGGTGGATTTAAGATAGAGTTAGATAGAGCTCTAGGGGCTAGTGGTGTCAAGGGATATGGGGATATGGGGTGAAGGCAGGCACGGGTTATTGACCCCCCCCCCCCCCCGTCCATTCTGTCTTGAGGAATTTCGGCATGAGTTTGGACTTGTTGCAAGAATATGAGTGCAGTGGGAGGGGGAAGGGTCACTATTGTGCAGGGAGAACCTTGGAACGGTTGGACAACGTTCTCACTAGGGCGCTATACTTCTTAAGAGGTTGGACAGGCTAGATGCAGGAAGATTGTTCCCGATGTTGGGGAAGTCCAGAACAAGGGGTCACACTTTAAGGATAAGGGGGAAGTCTTTTGGGACCGAGATGAGAAAAACATTTTTTTTCACACAGAGAGTGGAGAATCTGTGGAATTCTCTGCCACAGAAGGTAGTTGAGGCCACAGTTCATTGGCTATATTTAAGAGGGAGTTAGATGTGGCCCTTGTGTCACAGTCTGCCCTCTCCTCATTCTCATCCACTTCACCTCCCAGTACTTTTCCACCGGTCCCTCCTTCTCATCACCTGCCTGCCTGCCACTCCCCTCTCATCAGCCCAACTCTCCTCACCTGTTGCACTCAGTTGCCTCTGATCACCAATTAACCCGGTATATAGACTCTCCTCACCGTTCACACAGTGCCATATTGTTCTCAGCATTCATGCAAGACTCTCCAGCGATTTCCCGACTGCCTACACGGATTCGAAACTGCCTGCCCCTCTTCGTAACCCTCGCTCAATCCTGAGCCTCTGTGTGAGTACGGTGTACCCATTCCTGTGTTACTACTCTGTGTTACAGTATCGTAATGAAGTTCATTACCAAATATACCTGCCTGATACTGTGCTGCTATTGGGTCCAAGCTATACCCGTTACAGTACAATCTGGCCAACAATGGACTCAGCGCACACAACGTCTCCGTCAAACCGCTTCGAGAGGATTGAGCACACGCTCCTGCAGCACGACGCTATGCTCACTGCCTCCAACTCCGAGGTTCGACAGGCTGTGTCAAACCAAGAGCAAGCATTGGTTGCACTAGCCACCCAGGTCCAACAGCTGACGACCACCCTCGCCCAGGCTACACCCCATGCTTCGCCTCCGAAAGCACCAGCTCCCGGTCCGCCAGGACCATCACCTGAGCCCCGGGTGGGAACCCCGGAGCGCTACGCTGGAGACCCGGAGGGCTGCAACCCATTCATCACGAACTGTTCCATTCTCTTCGCCCTACAGCCCTACACCTTCGCCCAGGAAGCGGCGAGAGTGGCGTTTACCATTAATCACCTGACTGGCAGAGCTCGGCTGTGGGGAACGGCTGAATGGGAGCGACGCACGCCGGCTTGCTCCGCTTTCCAGGCCTTCGCCGCGGAGCTTCGCAAGGTGTTCGGTGAGGTTTCGATGGGTCCGGACGCTGCGGTAAGTCTGCTGGGGTTGAGCCATAGGAACCAGAGCGTCGTTGACTTCGCCATCGACTTTCGCACCAGGGCCCGTCAGAGTGATTGGAACGCCCCGGCCCAGTGTGACGCTTTCTTGCTGGGCTTGAATGAATATATCAAGGATGAGTTGCTGTCCCACGACCTTCCTTCTTCTCTGGATGGGCTTATCGAGCTAACGAACCGTCTGGACCGACGCATCCTGGCGAGATGGCGGGAGAGGCGACAGCGACAGGCGGACCGCCAGCTATCCACCCAAGCTCGTTTTCCTCCGGAGACTGGACTACCCTCGTCGGGGCAACCGTCGAGGCAACCCGAACCCATGCAGGTGGGTTGCACCAGTCTCACCCCCGAGGAACGGGAACGTCGGCGTCGGGGGAACCTCTGTCTCTACTGTGGCCTGGCGGGTCATTACATCTCCAAGTGTCCAGTAAAAGGCCAGACTCACCAGTAGCGGAGGAATTACTGGTGAGTCGAACCTCTGAACTTTCCTCTGCCCGACGCCCTCTTTGTCATGCCCGTCTGTTGTTGTCTGATGGTTCTCACACCCTCGCCACCTTCATCGACTCTGGTTGTGACATTAATCTTATGGACAAGGAACTAGCCCGCCAGCTAGGCATCAGTTGTGTTCCCCTGCCTGGACCTGTTCCCGCCAACGCCCTCGACGGCCATCTCCTGGGGATTGTTTCTCACCAGACGGTCCCAGTGCGCATGCTCCTGTCTGGTAATCACCATGAGACCATCCAGTTCCACATCCTGCAGTCTCCCCGTCTTCCCCTCATCCTGGGTTACCCCTGGCTTCGGCGACACAACCCCAACATCGACTGGAGGACGGGGGTCATCTTGGGTTGGAGCCCTTCCTGCCACCAAGTGTGCCTGAAGCAAGCCTCAGCTCCTCAACCGGCACCTGCTCCAGTTCTGCTCCAGATCTGACGGGGGGCCCAGCCGAGTACCATGACTTTGGGGAGGTTTTTAGCAAGCCTAGGGCCACCTCCCTTCCTCCTCATCGGCCCTATGACTGCGCCATAGACCTCCTGCCTGGTTCCGCTCCTCCGAGGGGTCGCCTTTACTCCCTGTCCGTCCCTGAGAGAGACGCCATGGAGAAATACATAAACGACTTCTTGGCTGCTGGTCTCATCCGTCCCTCCTCGTCTCCTGCTGGGGCTGGGTTCTTCTTCGTGGAGAAGAAGGACACATCTCTGCGTCCCTGCATAGATTACCGGGGGCTCAACGGCATCACGGTGAAGAATCGTTACCCTCTCCCACTCATCTCCTCTGCTTTCGAGCTCCTGGAGGGGGCCACCATCTTTTCGAAGTTGAATCTGCGCAACGCCTACCACTTGGACCGCCTTCAACACTCCCACGGGACATTATGAATACCTGGTGATGCCCTTTGGCCGTCTTCCAGGCTTTGGTCAATGACGTTCTCAGAGACATGTTGAACAAGGACGTTTTCGTCCATCTTGATGACATCCTCATCTTTTCACGGACCAAGGAGGAACACGTACACCACGTCCAGGCAGTTCTACATCGGCTCCTGGAGAACTCGCTCTTCGTTAAAGCTGAGAAGTGCGAGTTTCACTCCCCGTCAGTCTCCTTCCTGGGATACATCGTTGGCCAAGGGAACATCAAGATGGACCCCGCCAAGGTCTCTGCTGCCACCACCTGGCCTGTTCCTGACTCCCGCAAGCAGCTCCAAAGGTTCCTGGGGTTCGCAATTTTTTACCGACGGTTCATCCGTGGCTACAGTACTGTGGCCGCACCCCTCACGGCACTCACCTCCTCCAAGGTTCCGTTCCGGTGGTCTGCCGCGGCCGACGAAGCTTTTTAGACACTCAAGACACGGTTTACATCGGCCACCATCCTCCAAGTTCCGGACTCAGAGAGACAGTTCGTGGTGGAGGTGGACGCCTCCGACGTGGGGGTGGGAGCTGTTCTGTCCCAGCGGGCTGCCAGGGACCAGAAGCTCCATCCATGCGCCTTCTTCTCCCGACGCCTGACCCCTGCTGAGAGGAATTATGACATTGGCAACCGAGAACTGTTGGCGGTTAAGTTGGCGTTGGAGGAATGGCATCACTGGCTGGAGGGAACCGAGCAGCCTTTCTTGGTGTGGACTGACCACAAGAACCTTGAATACCTCCAGTCAGCCAAGAGGCTCAACTCTCATCAGGCCCGCTGGTCTCTCTTCCTCACCCGCTTCAACATCTCCCTCTCCTACCGACCTGGGTCCCGCAACGTGAAGCCCGATGCCCTCTCTCGACAGTTCTTGGCGAAGGAGGAGCCTGCCTCTGGCCCCAAGACCATCCTCCCGTCTTCGCCCAGGGTTGCCTCCCTCACCTGGGAAGTGGAGGAGAGGGTCAAGGCGGCCTTGGAGAACCAGCCGGAACCCAACGCATGCCCTCCTGATCGCCTGTTTGTGGTTTCTGCCCTGCGGTCCGACGTCCTTCAGTGGACTCAAAGCTCTCTACTCACCTGTCATCCCGGCATTCAGCAGACCAAGGAGATGGTGCTACGGAGGTTCTGGTGGGCATCGCTGGAGGAGGACACTCGGGAGTTTGTCAACGCCTGTCCCGTTTGCAACCAGCACAAGGTCTCACGCCAAGCTCCTGCGGGTCATCTGCTTCCACTGCATGTACCCCATCGACCATGGTCCCACATCTCCATGGACTTCGTTACCGGCCTGCCCCCATCCAGTGGTCACACCACCATCCTGACCGTGGTCGATAGGTTTAGCAAGATGGCTCACTTCGTGCCACTGCCCAAGCTTCCGTCAGCCAAGGAAACTGCCGAGCTCATGTTACTCCACGTCTTCAGGCTCCATGGTCTCCCCGTCGATGTGGTCTCCGACCGGGGACCCCAGTTTGCCACTGTGTTCTGGAGGGAGTTCTGCACGCTTGTGGGGGCCACCGTGAGTCTGACGTCCGGATTTCATCCCCAGTCCAGCGGCCAAACTGAAAGGAAGAATCAGGAGATGGAGACGGCGCTGCGGTGTATGGTGTCCAATCATCCCTCCTCCTGGTCCAAGCAGTTGTTGTGGGTGGAGTACGCCCACAACACCCTGACAAGCTCGGCCACTGTGCTCTCCCCTTTCCAGTGTGCCTACGGGTTCCAGCCTCCACTGTTCCCTCCACTGTTTCCTGCCCGTCCGTCCAGGCCTTCATTCGTCGCTGCCGCAGGACGTGGACCCAAGCCAGGGCGGCTCTTCTCCGCTCCGTGGACCGTTACGCCACGGCTACCAACCGTCACCGCACCCAGGCCCCGACCTACCTCGCGGGCCAGAAGGTGTGGCTGTCGACCCGGGACCTTCCCTTGAGGGTGGAGTCCAAGAAGTTGGCACCCAAGTTCCTCGGTCCCTTTGAGATCCAGAAGGTCATCAACCCAGCGGCTGTGAGGCTCAAGTTGCCTTGTTCCATGCTGGTCCATCCTACGTTCCACGTGTCCAGAGTAAAGCCAGTCCGGGAGAGCTCTCTGGTCCCCGCAGTCCCTCCTCCTCCACCTCCTCGTCTCATCGACGGAGGCCCCGCCTTTACGGTGCACCGCCTCCTGCGCTCCCGCCGTCGCGTGGGGGTCTCCAATACCTGGTCGATTGGGAGGGTTACGGTCCAGAGGAGAGGTCCTGGGTTCCTGCGCGACACATCCTGGACGCCTCCATCATCAGGGAGTTTCACCGGCGTCATCCCGACCAGCCGTCCAAGTCCACCACTCCTAGAGGGGTCGCCGCCCCTGAGACTCTGTCCCCTCTTCCGTCTGAGGCGCCCAGTGACGACGAGCCGGAGCTTTCCTCTGATGTTATGGAGGAGGATTCGGACATGGATGTCTCGGACGAATATTAGCCCTCCTCCGGTCCCCCTCCTCCCAACAAACTCTGCTAGGGATTGGGTTTATTTTCTTTATAGTTTTTTTTTTTGGGGACGTCAGGAACCGTCCCTTGAGGGGGGGGATCTGTCACAGTCTGCCCTCTCCTCATTCTCATCCACTTCACCTCCCAGTACTTTTCCACCGCTCCCTCCTTCTCCTCACCTGCCTGCCTGCCACTCCCCTCTCATCAGCCCAACTCTCCTCACCTGTTGCACTCAGTTGCCTCTGATCATCAATTAACCCGGTATATAGACTTTCCTCACCGTTCACACAATGCCAGATTGTTCTCAGCATTTATGCAAGACTCTCCAGCGATTTTCGGACTGCTTACACGGGTCTCCTGCCTGCCCCTCTTCGGAACCCTCGCTCAATCCTGAGCCTCTGTGTGAGTACGGTGTACCCATTCCTGTGTTACTAATCTGTGTTAAAGTATCCTAATAAAGTTCATTACCAACTATACCTGCCTGATTCTGTACTGCTATTGGGTCCAAGCTATACCCGTTACATTCTCTCCATACCCCCTGATCCCTTTAGCCACAAGGGCCACATCTAACTCCCTCTTAAATATAGCCAATGAACTGTGGCCTCAACTACCTTCTGTGGCAGATAATTCCACAGATTCACCACTCTCTGTGTGTGAAAAAAAACGTTTTTCTCATCTCAGTACTAAAAGACTTCCCCCTTAATCTTAAACTGTGACCCCTTGTTCTGGACTTCCCCAACATCGGGAACACTCTTCCTGCATTTAGCCTGTCCAACCCCTTAAGAATTGTGTAAGTTTATATAAGGTCCCCCCTCAATCTTCTAAATTCTAGCGAGTACAAGCCGAGTCTATCCAGTCTTTCTTTATATGAAAGTCCTGCCACCCCAGGAATCAGTCTGGTGAACCTTCTCTGTACTCCCTCTATGGCAATAATGTCTTTCCTCAGATTAGGAGACCAAAACTGTACGCAATACTCCAGGTGTGGTCACCCAGGTCTCGTTGCATCTCCCCTTTTCCTAATCGGCCACCATTCAGATAACAGTCTACAATCTCACATTTATCCATTGGTGAACTTTCTCTGCACTCCTTCTATGGAAGAATGTTCCCCCCCCCCCCCTCCCTCCCCCATGAACATGTACTGTAACATTATTTCTGTGTTCGCACTTCTGCGTGAGATGCTAACTGCATTTCGTTGTCTCTGTTCTTGTACACTGCACAACGACAATTACTCTGGTGAACCTACGTTGCACTCCCTCAATTGCAAGAATGTACTTTGTGGAGACATTTTTTCCACATTTCAGTCCTTATTCTTAAACTGTGACACCTGGTTCTGGATTCCACCAATATGGGAACATTTTCTTCCTGCATCTGGCCCGTCCAATCCATTGAGAATTGTATATGGTTTCCATTAGATCCCCTCTCATGAGATCGCAGATATTTACAATATACATCAATGATTTGGATGAAGGGATACAAAGTAACATTAGCAAATTTGCAGATGACACAAAGCTAGGTGGCTGTGTGAACTGTGAGGAGGATGCTATGAGAATGCAGGGTGACATAGGATAGGTTAGGGAGTGGGCAGATGCATGGCAGATGCAGTTTAATGCGGATAAATGTGAGTTATCCACCTTGGTGTCAAAAACAGGAAGGCAGATTATTATCTAAATGGCGACAAGTTGGGAAAGGGGAAGTACAACGGGATCTGGGGGTCCTTGTTCATCAGGCTATGAAAGTAAGCATGCAGGTACAGCAGGCAGTGAAGAAAGCCAATGGCATGTTGGCCTTTATAACAAGAGCAGTTGAGTATAGGTGCAAAGACGTCCTTCTGCAGTTGTACAGGGCCCTAGTGAGACCACACCTGGAGTATTGTGTGCAGTTTCTGTCCCCTAATTTGAGGAAGGACATTCTTGCTATTGAGGGAGCCCAGCGTAGGTTCACCAGGTTAGTTCCCGGGATGGTGGGACTGTCATATGCTGAGAGAATGGAGCGGCTGGGCTTGTAAACTCTGGAGTTTAGAAGGATCAGGGTTTGGACACGCTAGAGGCAGGAAACATGTTCCCGATGACGGGGGAGTCCAGAACCAGAGGCCACACATACACAGTTTAAGAATAAGTGGTTAGAACGGAGTCGAGGAAACACTTTTTCACCCAGAGAGTTGTGAGTCTGTGGAATTCTCTGCCTCAGAGTGCGGTGGAGGCAGGTTCTCTGGATACTTTAAAGCGAGTTCTAGATAGGGCTCTTAAAGACAGCGGAGTCAGGGGATATGGGGAGAAGGCAGGAACGGGGTACTGATTGGGGATGATCAGCCATGATCACAGTTAATGGCGGTGCTGGCTCCATTCTCTCAGCATATTAAACTTCATCTGCCACGCATCTGCCCACTCCCACAACCTGTCCAAGTCACCCTGCATTCTCATAGCACCCTCCTCACAGTTCACACTGCCACCCAGCTTTGTGTCATCTGCAAATGTGCTAATGTCACTTTGAATCCCTTCATCCAAATCATTGATGTATATTGTAAATAATGTAAACATGCCCCATCTACACTAGTCACAGAGTCACCCAGCGCGGTAACAGGCCGTTCAGCCCTGGTTTGTAGGTTAATTGGCTTGGTAAATGTAATAATTGTCCCTAGTGTGTGCAGGGTAGTGTTGTGTGCGGGGATCGCAATTCGGCATGGACTCGGTGGGCTGAAGGGCCTGTTTACGCGATGTATCTAAAAATCACACTAAATCATGGATTGAATTCAATGGCGGGGCTGGCCCGAAGTGCCGAATGGCCTACACCTGCATCATTGTTTTTCTCCATGTTTCGATGACCCGTTGCTTCGTTATATTACAGAGCAGGGAGGGAGATGTGATCTACATCAGCCCACAGATTGTCGGTCCGGGTGTGAAACCGAGCGGGGAGATAGTTATCGACAACAAGACTGACTACGCTGAGCTGAAATACTGATGATCCCAAGACTATACCTCACCACAGAGCCCTGACATTACCATCTCCACCAGAAACCATCTCCACATCTTCACGGACCACCCGCTGGCTGGAAAGCCCCCGAAACGTCAGCTTATATACTTGTTGACATTCAGAAGGATGAGAGGGCATCTTATGGACACATATATAATTCTTACGGGACTGGACAGGCTAGATGCAGGAAAAAAGTTTCCCCATGTTGGGGGTGTCCAGAATCGGGGGCAAGTGAGGAAAAGGACTCCGCCCTTTCTGTCCTGGGCCTCCTCCATGGCCAGAGTGAGTCCCACCGCAAATATGAGGAGCAGCACCTCATATTTCGCTTGGGTAGTTTACCAAAGACCTAATTTACACATCCAGATACAAATAATGATTTTATGCAAAATGCAACCTGGTAACAAAATAAACGATTCAAATATTAAAGAACTGTGATATTCAACTGTTTCGCGAGCTTAACAAAGATTAATTTATATAGATATATTTAAAACGGAAGGAACTGTAATATTTGATGAAATGTTTGAAATAAATGTAATATATGTATATTTAGTTATAACCTCCGCCAACATTAACTTCTTGTTAATAGTGTGTCATTAAAATGCTTCCCATCTTTTCACCACTGTTGAATTGACAATATATTATAGACAACAGGTGCAGGAGTAGAGGCCATTCGGCCCTTCGAGCCAACACCGCCATTCAATGTGATCACGGCTGATCATCCCCAATCAGTACCCCGTTCCTGCCTTCTCCCCATATCCCCTGACTCCACTATCTTTAAGCGCCCTCTCTTGCTCTCTCCAGAAAGTATCCAGAGAATCGGCCTCCACTGCCTTCTGAGGCAGATAATTCCACAGACTCACCACTCTCTGTGAGAACAAGTGTTTCCTCGTCTCCGTTCTAAATGGCTTACCCATTATTCTTAAACTGTTCCCCCTGGTTCTGGACTCCCTCAACATCGGGAACATGTTTCTCATCCTCTCTCATCCTTCTAAACTCCAGAGTGTACAAGCCCAGCCGCTCCTTTCTCACAGAATATTACAGTCCCGCCATTCCGGGAATTAACCTGGTGAACCTACGCTGTGCTCCCTCAATAGCAAGAATGTCCTTCCTCAAATTAGGGGACCACAACATGCACACAATACTCCAGGTGTGGTCTCACCAGAGCCCTGTACAACTGCAGAAGGACGTCTTTGCACCTATACTCAACTGCTCTTGTTATAAAGGCCAACCTCAATGGCTTTCCTCACTGCCTGCTGTACCTGCATTCTTACTTTCATAGCCTGATGAACAAGGACCCCCATATCCCGTTGTACTGTCTTTGTTGAGGGCATGCTTCAATTATGTGTTGCATTGTTTGCTGCTCTCCACAAGCACAACGTGGCGTTGGGCTGCTGCCCCATTTGTGAAGGCTGGCCAAGCAGGGGCCATTTCCAGTCCTGAATCTATTCAGCGTCGTCCACTGCTTCCTTGGGAGATTGGTGCCAGGGACCAGTAGGGTGGGGTCTGACACCAGATGTTTATTTGGGACGTCCTTGGACTCCCATTCCTTTTTCCAAGCTAATTGGATGGTGCCACAGAAGGTAGTTGAGGCCAGTTCATTGGCTATATTTAAGAGGGAGTTAGATGTGGCCCTAGTGGCTAAAGGGATCAGGGGGTATGGAGAGAAGGCAGGTACAGGATACTGAGTTGGATGATCAGCCATGATCATATTGAATGGCGGTGCAGGCTCGAAGGGCCAAATGGCCTACTCCTGCACCTATTGTCTATGTTTCTATGTTTCTATGTAACAGCCGCAGGTAAGAAGCTGTTCCTGGACCGGCTGGTCCGGCAACGGAGAGACCTGTAGCGCCTCCCGCATGGTGTGAGAGCAGACCTTGGCGAAGCTGAGCGCCCTTCGCAGACAACGCTTGCTCTGGACAGACTCCAATGGAGAGGAGCGAGGAACCGGTGATGCGTTGGGCAGTTTTCACCACTCTCTGAAGTGCTTTCCGATCGGAGACAGAGCAGTTGCCATACCATACTGTGATACAGTTAGTAAGGATGCTCTCGATGCTGCAGCGGTAGAAGTTCACCAGAATCTGAGGATAGGTCGACAGGGTTTGTATTCACTGGACTTTAGAAGGATGAGAGAGAATCTCATTGAAACACATAAGATTGTTAAGGGCTTGGACACGCCAGAGGCAGGAAACATGTTCCCGATATTGGGGGAGTCCAGAACCAGGGGCCACAGTTTAAGAATAAGGGGTCGGCCATTTAGGACTGAGATGAGGATAAACATTTTTCACCCAGAGAGTTGTGAATCTGTGGAATTCTCTGGCACAGAAGGCAGTGAAAGTCAATTCACTGGATGTTTTCATGAGATAGTTAGATTTAGCTCTTAGGACTAACGGAATCAATGCATAATGGGGGGGGGGGGGGTGGATTCAGAACTCGGGTACAGATTTTGGAGTCCCTGTACATTAGAGTGTTAGATTTTCTGCCACAGAGGGCGGTAGATGACAATTCACTGGATGAATTTAAAAGAGAGTTAGATGGAATTCTAGGGGCTAGTGGAGTCAAGGGATATGGGGAGAAGGCAGGGACGGGGTACTGATTGTGGATCATCAGCCATGATCACAACGAAAAGTGGTGCTGGCTCGGAGGGCCGAATGGCCTACCACTGCACCTATTTTCTCTGATCCTCTGTGTCTATCATGTTGGGTATCGATAGGTTTTTGCCAGGGCCTATTTCCGTGTTATGTGGATCCATACAACATCTCTGCCATGGGACTCTCATCTACTATTCACGGGGTAACGTGCGAGCGGCCACAAGCTGTGTCCGGCCATTGCGATACATTTCATAGAAATATAATAATATCAATCATAATACATTTTATTACGGACTCAAGGTCCAGACAAGGGGCAACATTACATTTCAAATGCATTTCATATTAAATATCATAAAATACATATAACATCTTGGTATATCTCTTATAAAAACATCATAATTTATATATATTTTTAAAAACACAATACATAAGTTAAAAATCCAGATTAAAAGAATGATCAATGCCCTAGAACGAGACAACGATACCAGTGTCTCCACAGCTGGGATTCGTAGCGTGTAGTGCTAAATCCTTATGTTTGACAAGGCCACAATAAGCACATTTTTTGAGTCATTTATCCTGCAAATGAATTTATACATGTGATGTCTTAGGATAGCTTCTAAAGTGCTGACTCCCGCAGCCACAAACATATTACTGGCACTACACAATCTAGGTTGCCTCAGCAGTGTTCTCATGGCATCGTTATATGCCACCTTTGGTCTCTGCATACTTGTCTTTCCATAGTTCGATCACAGGTGCGCAGTGTAGAGTGGTGTGCAATATGCTCTAAATAGCGAAAACTTCACCACATCTGCACACGCACCAAATTTACGCAAGAGGATATTCGCCTGTACATACAGCATGCGTCGTTGCCTATAAATATCCTCATCATCTGTCATTTGTTCTGTAATAATATGCCCCAGATATTTTACCTTATTACAGACACTAAGATTGTCTGGCAATTTACAATCAGGAAATTTCAGTCATTAACCTCTTTGGATCTACAGATCATAACAGCACTCTTACTAGCATTATATTTAATGTCATGTTCCACACCATACACAGAACATATAGTAAGGAGCTGCTGGAGACCAGCGCTAGATGGACTAAAGACCACAAGATCATCTGCATACATAATATAGAAAAATAGTTGCAGGAGGAGGCCCTTCGCACCTTCGAGTCAGCACCGCCATTCAATACGATCATGGCTGATCATCCAAAATCAGTACCCAGTTCCTGCCTCTTCCCCATATCCATTGATTCATATAGCCCTCAGAGATAAATCTAACTCCCTCTTGAAAACATCCATTTAATTGGCTTCCACTGCCTTCTGTGGCAGAGAATCCCACAGATTCACAACTCGCTGGGCGAAAAGGTTTTTCCTCATCTCAGTCCTAACTGGCCTACTACCCCTTCTTCTTAAACTGTGAACCCTGGTTTTGGAGCCCCGGGAATTAAGACAAAAGTGACAGGTCTCCGAAAGGAACTCGTTGCCACAGAGGGCTGTGGAGGCCAAATCAGAGGATATTTTTTAAGGTAGAAATAGACGAATCCTTGATTAGAACGGGTGTCAAGGGTTATGGGGAGAAGGCAGGAAAATGGGATTTGGAGGAAGAGATCAGCCATGAATGAATGGCGGAGTAGACTCGATTGGCCGAATGGCCTAATTCTACTCCAATAACTTGTGAAACTGTGAACTTGTGATGCTTGTTGTAACAACGTGCTGATCGAAGAGTCGGCCCGGCTACCTCCGTAGTTCACTGTAAACCGATCGATCATCCAGCATCAGACCCTGTTGGAAATGGACACATCGTTACAGACAAATATGGAGAGGGCTAGACTATGGTGCAAGGCAAACATCTTCCACCCTCCCAGCCATACAGGTACAAAGTGCTGGAGTAACTCAGCGGGTTAGGCATGCAGCATCTCTGTGGAGAACGTGGACAGGTAAGCAAACATCTTCCACCCTCCCAGCCATACAGGTACAAAGTGCTGGAGTAACTCAGCGGGTCAGGCAGGCAGCATCTCTGGTGGGAAGGCATGGGGGTCATTTCGGGGCGACACCTTTCTTCAGCATTTTACGTCCATCTTTGGTTTAAACCAGCATCTGCAGTTCCTTGATACACAGTTCGGATGGAACCCGGGTCTCTGGCGCTGTGTGTGAGGCAGCAACACTACCCGCAGCGCCACCGAGCCGCCTTAGACCTGAATTTTCTAACTAGGGCGCTCAGTTCAGAGTAATTTTGTGCATTTCAAGAATGTGTTTTCATCAGTCAATGAAAGTAAGCATGCAGGTACAGCAGGCAGTGAAGAAAGCGAATGGCTTGTTGGCCTTCATAACCAGAGGAGTTGAGTATAGGCAAGGCAAGGCACGGCAACTTTATTTATATAGCACATTTCATACACGAGGCAGACTCAAAGTGCTTCACATAAAAACATCATACAATAAAATGAAATAATAAAATGAAATAAAATAGAATTAAAAGAAAAGAAAAGCAAAATTAAAAATGCATTATAAAAGTGCAAAAGCTAAAAGTGCAATGTAGTTAAGATTTAGCTGAAAGCTAAAGTAAACATAAAAGTGTTCAGTCTTAATTTAAAAGTGGTCAAAGTTGAGGCAAGTCTTTAATCTTCAGGAGGGTTATTCCAGCTATTTGTTGCATAGTAACTAAATCCTGCTTTCCCATGTTTTGTATTTACTCTGGGAATCACTAACAGATTGATTTCAGAAGATCTTAGCGGTCTAGAAGGCTTATATAGTGGAAGCATGTCAGTGATATACTTTGGTCCTAAACCATGTAGTGATTTATAGGTGAGCAGCAGGATTTTGAAATCAATTCTCTGACATACAGGGAGCCAATGTAAGGATTTAAGAAGTATAGGAGCAAAGAGGTCCTTCTGCAGTTGTACAGGGCCCTAGTGAGTGTGTATATATGAGCACTGATTTTACTTCGGAGTCACGTGAGTGACTACGTGAAGAACCCCGCTTCCAACGCATGCGTGTAAATATCGCTACACGCATTGCACGAGTCAACAGGAGTGGGGGAGGACGTCCCCCATTAACGGGGGCTCATCAAAGCCAGTGCAAAGCGCAAACCAACCGCATGGAAGACCCAAAAGTATGCCTAATAGCAGTAGCAGTGCGAGATCCCAATATAAACCGCAGCAGCCTTTTTTAAGGTATGGCCAGGGACGGCCACCCTGGAAGATGCGGAAGCCTCAACCGCCAGCACAACCACGAACTCGATCAGTAAAAATAGAACCCCCTTTTTTCAAAAAACAAAGAAAATGATAAAACAACCACCAGTAACCATGGAGGTAGGTGGGCCTTGTTCTTTTGTAAAAAAAAAAAGGGGGGCACGACAGTGGGAGGGGGGGGGGGGGGAGGCTGCAATACTACAGTAACGAATGGTGTAAAATCACTACAGATTCGTATATTCTAAGCAGTATTCGGGGTTATCTGATAGAATGTATTCATTTCAATAACCCCCCAGTACAACATACACCAGAAAAGCATTTCGTCCTTAGACAAACCGAACAATCTATACCTCACATAGAGCTGCAACGATTGTATACAAAAGGTGTAATTGAGCACACTATACATGAACCATTAACATTCGTATCAAACATATTTATTAAAAATAAAAAAGATGGGGGTTGCCGGATTATCATTGACCTGTCAACCCTAAACACATTCGTTCAATATATTCATTTTAAGATGGATACCTTTATTACTGCTATAGAATTAGTGTCAGCGGGGTTCCATATGGCAACCATTGACTTAAAAGATGCATACTATACAGTACCCATCAGAGGGGAACACAGACGGTATTTGAAATTTAACTGGATGGGAGAACTTTGGCAATATACAGCCTTACCAAATGGCCTAACATCAGGCCCCAGATTATTCACCAAAATTCTGAAACCAGCTTTGGCATTGTTACGTCAACAAAGCCATAGGGTGATGGCATATTTAGACGACATTTTTATTGTTGCCACAACTTATGAATTGGCACATCAAACAGTACTTGCCACAAAACAATTGTTTGAACAACTAGGGTTTATCATCCATCCAGTTAAGTCTAAATTGATACTGTGAGATATATTGTTTGTGCTCACAATCACTACTCAGAGACTAAATCGTGGAAACAAGAAATGCTTTATTTGCGAGTCTGCAGAATCGGGTGCCTCTCCAAGTTGAGACACACCGAGCAAAGGAAAAACGTCTTGTTTTATACAATTCAGTATACAGTCTTTATTGATCGGACGCCTCCCCTTCTGACCCCTTCCAATCAGGGTACCGAGGTTCACAATCTTCCAACCCTCTCCTCCGTGCGTCATCAATCATTCCCTCTCCTCCCACATCATACATCGCATGTACATTTAAATTAGGTTCTTTGTCATGAGGGGCGTAAAGTTAATATTCATTTAACTTATTAAGCATGCGCAGTATCTGTGCCCTAACCTAATTAATTGCCTTTGACCTAAATAATAGCTTCTGCGTTGTCAGCTACATTCCTTACCTCATCTTGTTATGGGACAATGTTATCAACAGCTCTGAAGGTCTGACTGTTTGTTCGAATCACAAGGTTTGTTTTTCCAGTTACTCAGCCCATCACAAGGTCGGTGACTACAACCGTTCGGCCCCTCACAATGGTGGTTTAATCATCTTATCCCTCACAATCCTCCCTTTTTCTTTTGCTACGCATCCTGTATTAAACCCCATTCCTAGACTTCCTGCTGTTCCAAAGCTAATAACATTCTTTTTATCTCTCTTTCCTCTGGGTCCTCTCTCGGCCTCATTATCATTATCTTCTGGACGCCCCCTTTCTCCCCCATGGGGACTACAACTGCCTGCATTTGGCTTATACTTCTAGTTATAAGAACCCTGAGACATGGTATACAACAGGGGATAATGATTAATGCAGCTAAGGCCCATAAAATCACTAGTCCCACCGCTTTCCACCAGGCTCCTCCTAAAATGTAATCCCACCATCCTGCTCCCATGATTGTGTTCCATCTCTGTACCGGGACATGTGCTATTTTTCTGATTCCTTCTGATATATCCATTACTGCTTGCCCGTTGTCATCAATGTTTAGGCAGCAATTAGAGAGGTTGAATTTTCCGCATACTCCTCCCTCTTCGGCTAGTAAGTAGTCTAAGGCCAAACGGTTTTGGTATATCGCTGTGCTCATCTGTGTCTGCTGCTTCGCCAACATCTCTAGTGCAGATGCAGTCTGGTTAGTAATTACTTCCAGCACTGCCTGTAGTCTTATGATCCGATTTAACATATACACTGGGGTCCGGTAGCCCCAGGATCCGTCCTGTGCCCAAGTGGCTGGTCCATAATATGAGATGATTCTTGCAGGTGGCCACTCATCATTTTCCCATTTTCCGATGTTCATTCCTCTCTTCGTTCGGTGTAGATCGTCAAAGATGGGTGTGCCTAGCGACCGCCCCTCCTCAGTGGTCAACAGAAAAAATCCTGGTTGTACCAGTCCAATTAAACAAGTCCCACTCCATTTTTCTGGCAATACCGAGTATGCCTTGTGTCCGCATATCCATAGCAGTCCTTCAGGGGCAGGTCCACTAGAGGTAACATTGTTCCATATGTCCTGCAACACTGGGATTCCCTGGTAAGGGTTGTTCCCGGTGCAATTCCATAATCCAGTCGATTCGCTTCCATCAGTCTTCATCCAGATAGCACAGTTTCCTTCATCCTTTACAGTGGGATACCATTGAGGTTCCTCTGGCCACCACACTCGGGATTTATTTGGCCACTGGGTGATGATGCGCTGGCAGGGGCTGCTGCCTACTAGGATGGCATCCTTTGCCCAGGGCCTGGCGATACACTCAGTTCCAACCGGGGTGTGTGTCAGGACCCATTCCTGGGGACTTCGATCTCTTCCCACCGTCAAATTCCACTTTATCAGGTCCCATACCTCAATGATAGATCCTCTCCATGGCCAGCGTGAGCTCATCAGCGGTCCTCCACAAACCCAACAATTAGTCACATTCAGGGTTCTGGCTATCCGGAGGGCCAAGTCCACAAACAGGTTTCTCCCCACTTCGGGGATCTCAATCTGCTGCTTTATTTCATCATACATAGTCTGGTGCAGTTGAGTAGAAGGCTGGGAAGGTGGGGGAGGTTTGTTGACTACTGCTTCTGCTAACTTCCCTATCACTACCTCCTTAATTCTGTCTAATGTTTCATCCCTGGCTCAGGAAGGGATGTCTAACTGTCCTCCCTTGGTCATGCAGACCCATTTCTCCCCTTTTGGGCAGGTAATGTGCCCAACACTTCCTACACGTCCCTTATTTTCTACTACATAATACCCCCTCCGTCCGTCCTGACAAACAGCTCTAGTCGTTAGGTCGTAGCAAACATCACTTACATGGGAATGATATGTAAATGCTCTGGTTGTTCGCCCTCCATATCTGATAGGATGGTAGCACTTATCACAGTTATTAACACTTCTTATAATGGTTACATACATAGTTAGTAATACTACAACTGCTCCTTTCATGCTGTTAGTTTCATACACTTATTTCTTACTGAAAGTTAATGCCAGGGGCTTATTCCCTGGTTTTACCGTCCACTGATCGTCTTTCTCAGGAACTGACGTCTGGTCAACGGGTCCTTTAACCCGGGTCGCATGTGTCCACCCTTTTTCTTTTGTTCGTACTGCTGTCTCCGTTGTCAGCAATGCCAGGTATGGGCCAGTCCACCGGGGCTGCAGTTTCTCCTCCTTCCAACTTTTAATCAGTACCCAGTCACCGGCCTTTATAGCGTGTATTGGAAACTCGAGTGGTGGACTTTGTGCCAACAGTCCTTTTATTTTTAATTCTGCAAGGGAACGAGACACTGCCAATAAATAGTTCCTCAGGAACACATCGCTGCCTTCGAAGGTCGGCGTGCCCTCTACCTTTCCAAGATAGGGCAGCCCAAACAACATTTCGTAGGGAGACACCGCAATATCTTTACGGGGTGCCGTTCGTATTCTTAATAATGCAATTGGTAAACACTTAGTCCAGGGTAGTCTGGTTTCCTCCATTAACTTAGTTATCTGTGTTTTAAGGGTTGCATTCATCCTTTCCACTCGCCCAGAACTCTGGGGGTGCCAGGGTGTATGCAATTTCCAATTTATTCCCAAGGTACTGCAAACCAACAGGTGAATCTTAGAGGCAAAATGTGTTCCTCGGTCGGAATCTATGGATTCGATGACCCCGTATCGGGGAATGATTTGTTCTAATAATATCCGTGTTACTGCCTGAGCGGTGGCATTTATCGTGGGAAATGCTTCCACCCACCTGGTGAAATGGTCTACAACTACTAGGAGGTACTTCCACCTTTGTATTCTTGGAAGTTCTGTAAAATCTACCTGTATTCTCTGGAAGGGTCTTATAGCCAATTGTTGTCCTCCACCAGGGACAGCTCTCATTACCTTCTTGTTAACCCTCTGACATAACACACAACCGGAGACTGTCTGCTTAGCCAAAGTATAGATACCTCGGCAAGCGTAGGTCCGTAGTAGTGTGTCACACAGGGCCTGCGCTCCCCAATGTGACTGGGAGTGCAGTTGTGTCATCAAATCCCGAGTTAATCCTTTGGTTAACATTTGTTTCCCATCCGGCGTCCACCACCTCCCGTCAGTGGAACGCCGAGCCCCTAACTCATTCATTTTATCCTCCTCCTCCTGTGAGAATACAGGTATCTTTCCTACTCCTTCCCTTAATGGTATTAAAGACAACATCCTCACTGTTCCTTCTGTCGCTGCCTTTTTGGCGGCTCCGTCTGCCGCTTCATTTCCCCTTGCTTCTAATGAGTTCCCCTTTTGGTGTCCCGCCACATGGACCACCGCTATCCTTTCTGGCAAATGTAATGCTTCCAGCACCTTCTCAATTAATTGCTCATGTGCCAACTCCTTTCCTCTTGCTGTAATCATCCCCCTTTCTTTCCATATTCTCCCAAACGTGTGCACTACTCCAAATGCATATTTGGAGTCGGAGTAAACCGTTCCTTCCTTCCCCTCCAACAATTCTAACGCCCGTATTAAGGCATACAATTCACATGACTGAGCCGACCAACTACCTGGCAACCTGCCCGCCTCCACTCCTTCAAATCCTTCTCCTCCTATTATGGCATACCCACTATATCTTTTTCCATTTATACAGCGGGAAGAACCGTCTATAAACCACCTTTCTCCCTCTACCAGAGGCTGCTCCTCCAAATCCTCCCTGCTCTTGGTCTGTAGTTCTATAACTTCGCTACAGTAGTGTTCTGGTCTCTGCCCTTCCTGCTCGTCGTCCGCCGAGTATAAAAACTGGGAAGGGTTTAAATTCTTATCGGTCAGAATGGTCAAATCGTCTTTTTCCATAAGTATCACTTCGTACTTTAGGATCCTGGAGTCAGTCAACCACCGGTTGGACTTCTGAGTAAGTATTGTCCGGACCGTGTGGGGAGTAGATACTACCAGGTCACCTCCAAATGTCAATTTTCTACTTTCTTCCACTAATATTGCTGTTGCTGCGACCGCTTGAATACATACAGGCCACCCTCGTGATACCGGATCCAAGAGTTTAGAAAGGAATGCGACTGGCTGTCGCTTCCCTCCTCTCTTTTGTGTCAGTACCCCCAACGCAATTCCATTCTTCGCATTAACAAAGAGATGGAATGGTTGATCAATGGACGGGAGGGTCAGTACCGGTGCGGTGATCAGGCTATTCTTTATTTCTCCAAATCTCTGTTCGTCCTCAGAATCCCATTGTACTTTATCAGTCTCCTCACACAATTTATCATACAAGAACTTGACTTGTCGGGTGTAATTGTCTATCCATAATCTACAGTATCCAATTAACCCGAGAAACTTCCTGATTTCTTTTTTGTTCCTTGGCATCGGCAGCCCGGTGATCCCAGCTATTCTTTCGGGGTTTATTCTCCTTTTCCCGTCACTAATCAGGTGTCCTAGATATTTAACCTCCTGTTCTACAAATTGTAGTTTATTTTTAGACACTCTCAATCCCTTTTCCCCTAAAAAGTTTAAGAGGGTTATGGTTGCATCCCTTACTGGTTCTTCTTCTCCGCCTGAGAGTAACAAATCATCTACGTACTGCAATAATTGTGTCCCATTAGTCCTGGGAACATCCTCTAATACTTGTTCTAATATTTGCCCGAACAGGTTCGGGGATTCAGTAAATCCCTGAGGGAGCACAGTCCATCGATACTGTTGCTTCCTCAGTGTACTACAATCTGTCCACCTACGGGAGCTGTGCCCATTCCTAATTGAACTTGTAAGTCCCTTCCCATCAGATTTATTCCTGCCTGGGGCACCAGGATTAAGTCTTCCATGGCCTCTCGATTTTCATATCTTACCATTACTCCTTCTATCTCGGGAGCTTTCATTACCTTTCCCCCTACTCCAGAGATTTTGACTTGCTTTTCCCCTAATCCCATTCCCTCCGGTATCCTGGTTACACTTGATCTTTCCGCCCCTGAGTCTACCATAAATACCGTGTCTTCTCCTTGGGGTCCTAATTTTAAGTTTACCAAGGGTTCCCGTGTACGTCCTACACACCCCAAGGAGGGGAACCCCTGCCCCCCCTATTCCTCCATCAGTGTGTACGATTGTACTTCATGCCTTATCTTTGGACATTCTTTTTTAAAGTGTCCTTCTTTGTGACAATAATAACACCGGGATGGCCCGGTGCGCCATCCCCCTGATCCTTGTTCTTTATTTCCCGGGGGACCCCAACCTTGGTCCCTCCATTCACCCCTTCCTCTTCCTCGTCCTCTACCTCTACCTCGTTCTTGGTCACCATAAGTGCCCAGCCTTCTGTCACCTTTGTTGTTCTTTTCTACTACCTGCTGCACTGCTTGTAACATCATTTTTGCTTTTCCTTTCTGTCGTTCCTCATCTCGTCGTACGTATACCTTCTGAGCATCTGTTAACAATTGGTTCAATGGCTTTTCATTCCAGTCGTCCAATTTCTCCAATTTCTTTCTGATATCTGGCCATGACTTGGTTACAAAATTAGCCCTTAACAACTGCTGCCCTGCTCCTGAATCAGGTTCTATCCCAGAATACTGCTGCATATTTTTCCGCAATCTCTGTAAGAACGCTGTCGGGGCCTCATCTTTCTGTTGGCTGCTCTCAAAGGCTCGTTCGAAGTTCTGTCCCTTCGGAACAGCCTCTCTAATGCCTTTAATTATGATTTCTCTAAGATCCCTCATACTCTTCCTCCCTTCCTCTGTTAGGTTGTTCCAAGTGGGTGTTGTGATAGGATATTTCGCCTCCCCTCCAACCGCATCTGCATTACCCCCGCCCACCAGATTCCTTTCCCATATTTTCATCCCCGCCTGTCTTATCATCTGCTTTTCTTCTGATGTAAATACATTTCCCATGATCGACATTATTTCTTCCCAGGTGTATATATTTGGTCCTAAAAACAAATCCAACTGTTCGGCCAATCCCAAGGGATCCTCCAATAGACTTTTCATTTCTTTTTTAAAGCTCCGCACCTCCGAACTTGTGAGGGGCACATTCACATATCCCAGTCCGCCCACATTCCCTCCTAAAGGAACTTCTCTAAGGGGTTTCATCTGGTATGTCCTCCTTGATACTTGTTTTGGCACCAAGGTTTTTGATCTGGTCACTCGATAATTGTCAGAAAGAGGAGCGTCCTCACTCGGGCCCTGGTAGGATGCAGGGTTCGATTCCCCCTCCCCTGCATTCTCCTCAATGTCCCCGTCCCCCTCCTCTTCTTTGAAAGTTTGGGGTCCCTGGTTCTCGCCCTCCCTCACGGGAGGAGCAGATGCCCTGACCACGGGGATTCCTTGGGTTGGTACGGAGGACGGGATGATTTGTACAGGCAGCCCCTGCGCCAATGGTGGTTGCTGCTGTGGGTCCATATATGGGGGGGGGGGGGGTAGGCGCCATAGGTGACCGTCATCAGGATGACCATGGTGAGGTTCATCCTTCTTTTCTTCTGTTTTTAGTTGGTACATCCCATTGTACGGTATCCAACACTGGGCGTAATCTATTTCTATCTGATTTATCGGTTCTTTCTCATTTACGAATATTTTCAAGGCCTGTTTTACCCAATCCTCATTGGATCCCAACCTTGGCCACCACACTGAACTCCCTTTTATGGGTTCCTTTGGCCATTCAAAGTAACAATACTTTATCATGACTTTCTTACTTTTACCCTGAGTCCCCCCATCACCCCATCCGTGCAACATCCGCCCCAATGGACTATTAGGCGGAATGTGCGGCTCTTCACCAGTTTGAGCCTTTTTCCCCGGGCCCTTACTTTGCCCGTTCCGGTTACCCATCCCTGTCAGACCTTTTCCCGTCCAACAGAACCCAATCGCCCGAGTAATACTTAATAGTCAATATTCTTACCCGAGTCCTGTGCACAGAAATTGCTCGATTGCTTTCACCGGATTCCCTCTTGTTTCCAGAGTCTCTTGTCCGAATATCACTCGCTCAAACCGCTGACGGCAAGCAAGGAGATCAGAGACTGCTGAAATCAGCAGGGTGCACCTTCCCTTCCTTTCGTGCCTCCGTCAAGCGGCCGGAGTGGCGATCCCGGACGAGCCCCCAACTTGTGAGATATATTGTTTGTGCTCACAATCACTACTCAGAGACTAAATCGTGGAAACAAGAAATGCTTTATTTGCGAGTCTGCAGAATCGGGTGCCTCTCCAAGTTGAGACACACCGAGCAAAGGAAAAACGTCTGTTTTATACAATTCAGTATACAGTCTTTATTGATCGGACGCCTCCCCTTCTGACCCCTTCCAATCAGGGTACCGAGGTTCACAATCTTCCAACCCTCTCCTCCGTGCGTCATCAATCATTCCCTCTCCTCCCACATCATACATCGCATGTACATTTAAATTAGGTTCTTTGTCATGAGGGGCGTAAAGTTAATATTCATTTAACTTATTAAGCATGCGCAGTATCTGTGCCCTAACCTAATTAATTGCCTTTGACCTAAAGAATAGCTTCTGCGTTGTCAGCTACATTCCTTACCTCATCTTGTTATGGGACAATGTTATCAACAGCTCTGAAGGTCTGACTGTTTGTTCGAATCACAAGGTTTGTTTTTCCAGTTACTCAGCCCATCACAAGGTCGGTGACTACAACCGTTCGGCCCCTCACAATGGTGGTTTAATCATCTTATCCCTCACAATACCATCAACTAATATGGATTATTTAGGATTCACCATTAACACGGTCAATATGTTAGTAACTTTACCAATAGATAAAGCCGCAGCCCTACAGGAGGATTGCAGCAAGCTTCTTAACACCAACAGACCCTCCATTAGACGGGTAGCCCGGATAATCGGGAAGATTGTGGCTACATTCCCGGCCACACAATTTGGGCCATTACATTATCAAAATTTGCAAAGAGCAAAAATTAGAGCACTCAAATTTAACAAGGGTAATTTTGATAGGCCTATGGAGCTACCTACATAAGCTATAATTGAACTACAGTGGTGGGAACATAACATCATTGACAACCCGTCTATGGTATTACAAACAGATGCCAGCGCCATTGGTTGGGGAGCCACTAATTCTGTTTCTAGTTGTGGAGGGAGGTGGAAGACAGAGGAGGCAGTATTACTTAACACACGTGGTATAAATTACCTAGAGATGTTAGGGGCATTTTATGGCCTTAAGTCATATTGCTCAGCAATTAAGCACCAGCATGTAAGGTTACAAATTGATAATACCACCGCGGTGGCATACATTAATAATATGGGTGGAAATATATCGACATCTTGTGATCAATTGGCAAATTTAATTTGGCAATGGTGTATCCGAAGAAACATTTGGATATCGGCAACATACCTACCAGGGAAGCTAAATTCAGTGGCAGACAGCAGGTCACGCAAATTTAACGAAAACACGGAATGGATGTTAAATAAAAAAGTGTTTGCTGAAATTACAGGCCAAGGAAAGAGCGTTCACGTCGCGGCCCTGTTTCAACCAATCTTTCCACCACCACGCACAAGAAGCACAAGAAGGGCAAGACAGACACCATTGTGCAGATGCCGAGAAGTGTGTTCAGATCTGGCTGAACAACTTCTAATCTTGTGTGTGGACTCGATAAGAAGAAGAGGAAGACAGCAAAATATGGTACGCCAGATATTGATCTTTTTGCATCCAGGTTGAATCACCAACTACCAAGGTATGTGTCCTGGGAACCAGACCCTGGGGCAGAAGCTACAGATGCTTTCTCACTGCATTGGGGGAAATGGTTTTGTTATGCATTTCCTCCGTTCTGCCTCATCAATCGGGTACTAAGACAAATTCAACAAGATTCGGCATTTGCGATTCTCATAGTACCCGATTGGCCTACTCAACCGTGGTATTCGGTTATCCAGGGGATGGGGTTAAAACCATGTTACATTATTGGACATAGCCAAAATTTACTAATTCATCCAGTGACTGAGGACAGTCACCCATGCCATAAGAATATGGATTTGTTGATTTGTAGAGTCTGAAAGACCCAATACACGGCATGGGGCTGTCAGACAGAACTATGAATCTCATCACATCAGCACAAAGACTGTCAACACAAGAGCAGTACCTCGGACATATCAAGAAATGGGGCAAATACTGCTTTGACACCAACCTAGACCAAAGAGCCAATAACATTCCGGCCCTATTGGAATTTCTAACAAACCTCCATTGTGATAAACGATTGGGCTACAGTGCCATTAATAGTGCCAGAAGTGCACTCTCCAATTACCTATTGCAAGGAACGGAGCGGCACACGATGGGAACGCACCCCCTGGTAACAAAACTTATGAGGGGCATATTTAATGCAAAACCCCCAAAAACCAGGTACTACAGAATCTGGGATGTGGGTGTCGTTTTGACCATGCTGAGAAGTTGGTCGCCCATAACGTCATTATCACTTCGAAAACTGACCATGAAGATGGTTATGCTCATGGCGTTAGTTACCGCACAACGAGTCCAGTCATTAAACAAACTGAGGCTGGACTGCTTGATGATCTCACCCGAGGGACTGGTATTTGTCATACATGATTTAATAAAACTAAACAGACCAGGTTCATCGGGGCAAGTGATCGAATTTATGGCATATCCAAATGACGAAAGCATGTGTATAGCCAAACATATCCTATTATACATGGAAATACCAAGATCATTCGAGGTCAGGAAATGGCTCTGTTAATTTCTTACAAGAAACCGCACAAAAGGGTCACGACCCAAACTATCTCAAGGTGGGTGAAATATGTCCTAAAGATGGCAGGAATAGACACTAATGTTTATAAATCTCATTCCACCAGGGCTGCAGCGACGTCCGCAGCAAACATTCTGGAGGCGCCCACAGACCAAATCCTCAGAATGGCAGGATGGTCATCGGAAAAGACTTTCCAAAGGTTTTATAACAAACCAGTTTTGGACCCATCATCATTTTCTGAAAGCATATTACGTTCAATAATATAATTTGCCCGAAAAGTTACAGGGCTATGATTTCAACTTAATGAATTTATTTTTCGTTATATCACACAGGTTTTTGTATTGGTGTGTTCAAAAATTGCTAACGATACCTTCTCCCAATACTCAAGGCAGTTGTGAAGCATGGACTCGTTCCACGGCATGGGGTCACAGAGCTTTGAAATCTTCACGTAGTCACTCACGTGACTACGAAGTAAAATAGTAAGATTAAACGAGAATTTACTAGTTTGAAGTTTGATCGGTATTTTATGAGGAGTTACGATGAGGGATTACGTGCCCTCCGCTCCCACCCTCCTATGATCATATCAAAACTGGTATCTCTTTGATAATCTTACTATGTTAGGTCATTATAGGTTTCTGTGACCACACACCGCTGCTTTGAAGAATGACACGCATGCGTTGGAAGCGGGGTTCTTCACGTAATCCCTCACTGTCACCTTTCACAAAATAACAAAACTCATCTCATGAAAGTAAGCCCGGTACCAACCTGATCTTTACCCGGGAGATTTTCATAGGTTGCCAGTCCGTCCTCGGCAGCTGTGGCCGAGGTAGCTGCAGAAATAAAACAACGCGTTCAGTCACGAAGTCAAGGGCACCAGAATCATGAGTCCGGCGCAAAGGAAGAATATTCGGCCCGTTCCCACTGTACTAGCTGCCAAGTGTCTCCAATTCCCTCCCCGGTAATGGACCCATTATCCCATGAAAACAGGACTAGCAACTGAGATCAGATGAACGTCTAAATAATGCGGACTTCACTTTTCATCAGCTGATATTTCCATTCCCAGCTCACACTATCTTGAGTTAAACAGGTGAACTTGAAGTGTTCCGAGGATAGGTCCCTACCCGAAGCGCATCTCCAGAGATACTGCCTGACCCGCTTAGTTACTCCAGCACTTTGTATATGTCTATGTTCTCCACAGAGATACTCTAGAGGCTAGTGGTATGAAGGGACATGGGGAGAAGGCAGGCACGGGTTATTGATAGGGGACGATTAGTCATGATCACAATAAATGGCGGTGCTGGCTCGAAGGGCCGAATAGCCTCATCCTGCACCTATTTTCCATGTTTCTACTAGTGTAGCTGGGACATGTTGGTTGGTATGGGCAAGTTGGGCCGTTGGGCCTGTATCCGCGCTGTCTAATACTATGACTTTATAACTCTAAGTTTTGCCCCCCCCCCCCCCTCCACAGACACACACACATCTCAGATCGCCTATCCATGTTCTCCAGAGATGATGCCTGACCCGCTGAATTACTCCAGCTTTTTGTGCCTTGTCTATTGGGAGTGTTCAGTTCAGTTTAGTTTGTTGTCGTGTGTTCAATAGCACTACCAATATGCCTGAAGCGGAGTCTTGCTGGATTTTTTGCAAGCACCGACTGATGAGGCAAAATGAAGGGAATGCATCAAGAACATTCCTCCCCAGTATAGCGAGAATGCATCCACCGCCACAGCCCCTGGGTCTGGTTCCCATGCAACATCCTTTGGTAACTGGTGATTGCGCCTAGATGCAAACAAATCGATATCCGACGTTCCATATCGAGCAGCAATGTCATTAAATACTTTATGATCCAACATCCCTTCTGTGTTGTCATTACATTTTCGTGACCTGGTGACCGCCACCATATTAATCCTATCTGGAAAATAGGTAGCTGAAATTCAAATGCTTATTTCGATACACCAGTGCCAAATGAGGTTAGCTAAATGATCACAGATTCCACCCATGTGATTAATATATGCCCCCGCTGTAGTGTTGTCAATCTGTAGTCGAACATGCAGATGATGCATCTTCCCACAATAAGCTTTTAACCCATAGAATGCTACCAGCGTCTCTAGGTAGTCAATACCATGTAACTGAAGAATTGATGACATGCACATCCCATCTGCCACCGCAACTAAAGATAATATTAGTAGCTCTCCATCCTGGAGCACTAGCATCAGTTTGTAATATAACTGCAGGTTTGCTGACCAAAATGTTACTGGAGCAATGCCGAATATTGGTGGTCCACCATTGTAACTCTGATATAGCTTCAGCTGGTAACCGCATAGGTCTGTTAAAATGACCTAAATGGTATTTGAGTGCTTGTTCCTTTGCACGTTGTAAATTTTGAAAATGCAAAGGCCCAAATTGTGCAGCTGGAAAAACTGCCAGATGTGGTCAGCCAATTACGCTGGCTTTTTGTCGAATAGATGGTTGCTCCATAACAACAAGGGTGTTACAGGATTCTATTAACTCTAATCTCTTGCCCCAGAGCAGAGTCACAGACATATTACTAGAGTTAATGATAAATACCAAATAATCAATAACTCTAGTTGCTATCAACTTGGATTTAACTGGATGGATGAGAACCCCCAACTTCTCAAATGTGAGTGTTGTGGCTGAAACAGCTAATTTACCTAATTTCAGCGTTTTTCCTATGATTAGGATATCATGCAAGTAGGCAGAGAATTCCACAGATTCGCAACTCTCTGGGTGAAAAACGTTTTTCCTCATCTCCGTTCTAAATGGCTTACCTCTTATTCTTAATCTTCGACGCCTGGTTCTGGACGCCCCCAACATCGGGAACAATTTTCCTGCCTCTAGCGTGACCAATCCCTTAATAATCTCATATGTTTCAACAAGAAACATCTTCTGCAGTTGTATAGGGCTGTGGTGAGACCACATCTGCAGTATTGTGTACAGTTTTGGTCTCCTAATTTGAGGAAGGACATCCTTGTGATTTAGGCAGTGCAGCGTAGGTTCTCGAGATTGATCCCTGGGATGGCGGGACTGTCATATTAGGAAAGATTGAAAAGACTAGGCTTGTATTCACTAGAGTTTAGAAGGATGAGGAGGAATCTTATAGAGACATATAAAATTATAAAAGGACTGGTCAAGCTAGATGCAGGAAAAATGTTCCCAAAGTTGGGCGAGGCCAGAACCAGGTGGACACTGTCTTAAAATAAAGAGGAGGTCAATTAAGACTGAGGTGAGAAAAAACGTTTTCGCCCAGAGAGTTGTGCATTTATGGAATTCCCTGCCATTTAAGAGAGTGTTCGATATAGCTCTGGGGGCTAATGGAGTCAAGGGATATGGGGAGAAGGCAGGCATGGGTTATTGATTGGGGATGACCACAATGAATGGCGGTGCTGGCTCGAAGGGCAGAATGGCCTCCTCCTGCACCTATTTTCTATGTTTCTATGTTTCTAAGATACCCTCTCATCCTTCTAAACTCCAGAGTGTACAAGCCCAGGCTGGGCTTGTACACTCTGGAATTTAGAAGGATGAGAGGGATCTGATTGATACATATAAGATTGTTAAAGGTTTTGACACGCAAGAGGCAGAAAACATGTTCCCGATGTTATGCTCCATTCTCTCAGCATATGACTGTCCCGCCATCCCGGGAATTAACCTGGTGAGCCTACGCTGGGTTCCCTCAATAGCAAGAATGTCCTTCCTCAAATTTGGAGACCAAAACTGCACACAATACTCCAGGTGTGGTCTCACTCGGGCCCTGTACAACTGCAGAGGGACCTATTTGTTCCTATCCTCACCTCCTCTTGTTATGAAGGCCAACATGCCATTAGCTTTCTTCACTGCCTGCTGTACCTGCATGCTTACTTTCAGTGACCGATGAACAAGGACCCCCCAGATCCCGTTGTACTTCCCCTTTTCCCAACTTGACATCATTCAGATAATTATTTATTCCAATCGTTTGGCCGTGATGCTTGGCAGACGGTGTCAAATGCAGGTTGAGTTTGAAGAAAGGTATTTAGTTACCTGTTCCTTTTTTTCCCTCATCAAATAGGCTATTCCACCTCCGATCCCGCCTGCACCAACAACCACTACTGCAATCACAATCCCAGCGATCGCACCAGCTCCCAGACCATTGTCTGAAATAGAAGTTGCGCATTCTATGATTCCCTCACTCGAGAAATAAGTTCAAGTACAAAACGAATCACACTGGTCTTCAACCCAGTAGTCAAGGCAGATACAGGAGACGGATACATGCATTGTACGCAATGCCATCGAGGATACCTTGATGCCCCATCTACACTTGTCCCACCCCGACCAACATGCCCCATCTAAACTAGTCACACCCCGACCAACATGCCTCATCTACACTAGTCCCACCCCGACCAACATGCCCCATCTACACTAGTCCCACCCCGACCAACATGCCCCATCTACACTAGTCCCACCCCGACCAACATGCCCCATCTACACCAGTCCCACCCGGACCAACATGCCCCATCTACACTAGTCCCACCCCGACCAACATGCCCCATCTTCACTAGATCCACCCCGACCAACATGCCTAAACTACACTAGTCCCAGCCCGACCAACATGCCCCATCTACACTAGTCCCACCCCGACCAACATGCCCCCATCTACCCTGGTCCCACCCCGACAACATGCCCATCTACCTAGTCCACCCGACCAACATGCCCCATCTCACTAGCCCCCCCCCGACCAACATGCCCCATCTTCACTTTCCCCCTTCACCTTGAACCCTGTCCCTCTGTTTCTCGATTCCCCCTACTCTGGCAAGAGACTGTGCATCTACACGATCTAGTCCCTGGTGAGAGGGAGAGAGAGAGAGATAAAGAGAGAGAGAGAGAGAGAGCAGAGAGAGTCGAGAGGAGAGATGAGATAGGAGAGTAGAGAGAGAGAGAGAGAGAGAGAGAGAAGATGAGAGAGAGCAGAGAGAGAGAGAGAGAGAGAGAGAGGGAGCTAGGAGATAGAGACGAGCTACGAGAGCGTCTATCTAGATCGAGAGGTAGCCCTGCGATAGTCGAGAGCGCCTCTGAGGTGAGAGAGATATGAGGCGCCTCCTAGTCTACTCTCATCTCTCGCTCTCGCGCTCTCCTCTCCTATCCTGCGTCGCTCTCTCTGAGCTCTCTCCTCATCTCTCAATCGAGCGCTCTCTCTCCTCCTCTTTAGAGAGAGAGGGAGATTCACTCACTTAGCACGATGACCTCTGCAGTGAGGCTGATGTTTCTGCCAGTCCTGGCATTATTGGCATGGCATGTGTAATTCCCACCGTCCTCCATGCTTACTGAGGGGATGGTGAATACTGGACCTTTTCCCAGACTCTCTGTCCCATTGAGCCACACATACACAGGGCTGGGCACGGACTGGGCCGAACAGGTCAACGTTAGAACTTCTCCATCGTTGAGTTTTATTTCACCCTGGGGGGTAATTTTCATATTGTCCGGTCCATCTGTAAACACAAATGTACAAGATTAGTTTCGTTCAGTTCAGTTTAGTTTATTGTCACGTGTACCGTGTACAATGAAAAGCTTGTGTTGCGCGCTAACCAGTCGGCGGAAAGACGATGCATGATTGGAGAAGATGTTTCCACTATTGGGAGAGTCTAGGATCAGAGGGCACAGCCTCAGAATTAGAGGGCGTTGCTTTAGCAAGGACATGAGGAGGAATATCTTTTGCCAGCGGGAGGTGAATCTGTGGGATTCGTTGCCACAGGCGACGGTGGAGGCCACACGTCAGTGGATATATTTATGGCAGAGATAGATAGATTGTTGATTAGAGCGGGTGTCAGGGGTTATGGGGAGAAGGCAGGAGAATGGGGTTGGGAGGGAGAGATAGATCAGCCGTGATTGAATGGCGGTGCAGGCTCTATGGGCCAAATGACCACATTTGCACCTATCACATAGCAAATAGGTGCAGGAGGAGGCCATTCGGCCCTTCGAGCCTGCACCGCCATTCAATATGATCATGGCTGATCATCCACAATTAGTTCCCCGTTCCTGCCTTCTCCCCATATCCGTTGACTCCTCAGTGCTTAATCTAACTCTCTCTTGAAAGCATCCAGTGAATTGGCCTCCTCTGCCTTCTGTGGCAGAGAATTCCACAGAATCACAACTCTCTGGGTGAAAACGTTTTTCCTCATCTCAGTCCTAAATGGCCCACCCCTTATATTTAAACTGTGTGAGCCCTGGTTCTGGGCTACCCCCATGCAGATCACGGGGAGAACGTGCAAACTCCGTACAGACAGCACCCGAACTCGGGTCTCTGGCGCTGCATTCGCTGTAAGGCAGCAACTCTACCGCTGCGCCACCGTGACCGCCCTATTACTGATACTAAATGAAAACTACACACTTGGAATGCCTCTGTACTTACATAAAACCTGCAGGATGGTCTCATCGATGCCGCTGTTCAGTCCATTGCTTACGATGCATTTATACATCCCTGTGTCGGCCCTGTTTACTGGGTCAATGATCAGAGTGTCTCCCGATATATTTATCCTGTCATTCTCCTGGATGGGTTGACTGTTGAATAACCATTCTCGCTGCACTTCAGTTCCCAGGGATCTGCAGGTCAACACGACGGTGTCTCGCTGTTCCACCGGCTCGGAATTGTTGGATCGCAGATTGACATTCGCCACCCGTTCTGCGGACGGAATAAAGAGTTTTTAAAAAAAACATGTAGCAAGGAACTGCAGATGCTGGTTCATATCCAAGGTGGACTCAAAGTGCCGGAGCATCTCAGCGGGACAGGCGGCATCTCTGCAGAGAAGGAATGGGTGACGTCTCGGGTCGACACCCTTCTTCAGACTAAATATTTAAACAATAGCAGAACATAGAAACATAGACACACAGACACATAGAAAAATAGGAGGAGGCCATTTGGCCCTTCGAGACCCAGCCTACTCAACCTCTCCCTATTGCCCACAATCTGTAGCCCTGGCACCATCCTCGTAAACCTTTTCTGAACCTCTTGAAGCTTGACAATATCTTTCCTATAACATGATACCCAGAACTGAACACAATACTCTAAATGCGATCTCACCAATGTCGTGCACAACTGCAACATGACTTCCCAAGATCTAACAGTTCCGGTTCTTCTGCATTATTGCGATTTGAATAAATACTTTATACTCACAGTGAGGTTGTTTGTTTTACATACCCAGGTATGCACATACTCACCATATAAGTGGCGCCAAGGCCATGCTTCATCTTTGGGGAATGTTTAAAATCTATCATAAAGTATTGTGATCATGATAGACACAAATGCTGGACTAGCTCAGCGGGACAGGATAGGACAGGTTTGGAGGGATATGGACCAGACGCGGGCAGGTGGGACTGGTGTAGATGGGGCATGGGTCATTAAAGCCGCCAAGAGAGAAGGAATGGGTGACGTCTCGAACAGATGTGGATAAATGAGAGGTTATCTACTTTGGTGGCAAAAAGAGGAAGGCAGATTATTATCTGCGATGAACGTTTGTCGACACTGGGCCTGTACTCGCTGGAGTTTAGAAGAACGAGGGGGGGACCTCATTGAAACGTTCAAAATAGTGAAAGGCTTGGATAGAATGGATGTGGCAGAGTCTTGGACTAGAGGTCACGGCCTCAGAATTAAGGGACGTTCTTTTATTAAGGGGATGAGGAGGAATTTCTTTGGTCAGAGGTTAGAAACATAGAAACATAGAAAATAGGTGCAGGAGTAGAGGCCATTCGGCTCATCGAGCCTGCACCGCCATTCAATATGATCATGGCTGATCATCCAACTCAGTATCCCATACCTGCCTTCTCTCCATACCCCTTAACTCGGCTCAGGAGTCAGCTGCTCTACATCGGTGAGACCAAGCGTAGGAGAGATAGATCAGCCATGATTGAATGGCGGAGTAGACTTGATGGGCCGAATGGCCTAATTCTGCTCCTATCACTTGTATCCCACCAAGAACAGGTGCAGGAGCTTGAAAACTGTAAAGTCCAGTAGAACCTCCTAATAGTCTCTGAACTCATGGACTTGGGGGCATTGTGTGTGTGTGTGTGTGTGTGTGTGTGTGTGTGTGTGTGTGTGTGTGTGTGTGTGTGTGTGTGTGTGTGTGTGTGTGTGAGTGTGTGTGTGTGTGTGTGTGCGTGCGTGCGTGTGTGTGTGTGTGTGTGTGTGTGTGTGTGCGTGCGTGTGTGTGTGTGTGTGTGTGTGTGTGTGAGTGCCTGTGTGTGAGTGCCTCTGTGTGTTTGTGCCTGTGAGTGTGTGTGTGTGTGTGTGTGTGTGTGTTTGTGTGTGTGTGTGTGTGTGTGTGTGTGCGTGCGTGTGTGTGTGTGTGTGTGTGTGTGTGTGTGTGAGTGCCTGTGTGTGAGTGCCTCTGTGTGTTTGTGCCTGTGAGTGTGTGTGTGTGTGTGTGTGTGTGTGTGTGTGTGTGTGTGTGTGTCTGTGTGTGTGTGTGTGTGTGTGTGTGTTTGTGTGTGTGTGTGTGTGTGTGTGTGTGTGTGTGTGTGTGTGAGTGCCTGTGTGTGAGTGCCTCTGTGTGTTTGTGCCTGTGAGTGTGTGTGTGTGTGTGTGTGTGTGTGTGTGTGTGTCTGTGTGTGTATGTGTGTGTGTGTGTGTGTGTGTGTGTTTGTGTGTGTGTGTGTGTGTGTGTGTGTGTGTGTGTGTGAGTGTGTGTGTGTGTGTGTGTGTGTGTGTGTGTGTGTGTGTGTGTGTGTGTGTGTGTGTGTGTGTGTGTGTGTGTGTGTGTGTGTGTGTGTGTGTGTGTGTGTGTGTGTGTGTGTTTACTCATCTAAGTCCTGAATGGCCGGCCCCTCATTCTTAATCTGAATGGGCCGAATGGCCTACTTCTGCAGCAAATTCTTGCGGTCTGAGTTGGGCCATAGGGCTTGTTTACCAGATGTATGACTTGGCCGTTCATGGTCGGCGCAAGTGTTTAGCAATTTCCTGTTTCTGCTGCCTGTTCTGTGTTGTTCTCCTTTCCATGGAAGCCCCCCTCCCCCCACACACACACACACACGTAGACACCCCATATTTACTAACTTTCTCTTATTATGTTTGCCCATCACAAAATATCTCTCCTAATGGCTTACCCCTTAAGAATAAGGGGGCACAGTTTAAAAATAAGGGGTCGGCCATTTGGAACGGAGACGAGGAACACTTTTACACCCAGAGAGTTGTGAATCTGTGGAATTCTCTGCCTCAGGTGGAGGCCGGTTCTCTGGATACGTTCACGAGAGAGCTAGATAGGACTCTTAAACGTAGATTAGTATATAAACTTAGTATACAAACTTAAAGCACACGGTATTGGGTGTTCAGTATTGATGTGGATAGAGAACTGGCTGGCAGACAGGAAGCAACGAGTAGCAGTAAACGGGTCCTTTTCACAATGGCAGGCAGTGACTAGTGGGGTACCGCAAGGCTCAGTGCTGGGACCCCAGCTATTTACAATATATATTAATGATTTGGACGAGGGAATTGAATGCAACATCTCCAGGTTTGCAGATGACACGAAGCTGGGGGCAGTGTTAGCTGTGAGGAGGATGCTAGGAGGCTGCAAGGTGACTTGGATAGGCTGGGTGAGTGGACAAATGTATGGCAGATGCAGTATAATGTGGATAAATGTGAGGTTATCCACTTTGGTGGCAAAACCAGGAAATAGACTATTATCTGAATGGTGGCAGATTAGGAAAAGGGGAGATGCAACGAGACCTGGGTGTCATGGTACACCAGTCATTAAAAGTAGGCATGCAGGTGCAGCAGGCAGTGAAGAAGGTGAATGGTATGTTAGCATTCATAGCAAAATGATTTGAATATAGGAGCAGGGAGGTTCTACTGCAGTTGTACAGGTTCTTGGTGAGACCACACCTGGAGTATTGCGTACAGTTTTGGTCTCCTAATCTGAGGAAATACATTCTTGCCATAGAGGGAGTACATAGAAGGTTCACCAGACTGATTCCTGGGATGTCGGAACTTTCATATGAAGAAAGACTGGATAGACTCGGTTTATACTCGCTAGAATTTAGAAGATTGAGGGGGGATCTTATAGAAACTTACAACATTCTTAAGGGGTTGGACATGCTAGATGCAGGAAGATTGTTCCCGATGTTGGGGAAATCCAGAACAAGGGGTCACAGTTTAAGGATAAGGGGGAAATCATTTAGGACCGAGATGAGGAAAACATTTTTCACACAGAGAGTGGTGAATCTCTGGAATTATCTGCCACAGAAGGTAGTTGAGGCCAGTTAATTGGCTATATTTAAGAGGGAGTTAGATGTGGCCCTTGTGGCTAAAGGGATCAGGGGGTATGGAGAGAAGGAAGGTACAGGATACTGAGTTCGATGATCAGCCATGATCATATTGAATGGCGGTGCAGGCTCGAAGGGCCGAATGGCATACTCCTGCACCTATTTTCTATGTTTCTATGCTTCTATGTTAAAGATAGCGGAGTCAGGGGATATGGGGAAAAGTCAGGAACTGATTGGGGATGATCAGCCATGATCACATTGAATGGCGGTGCCGGCACGATGGGTCGAATGGCCTACTCCTGCACCTATTGTCTATTGTCTATTGTCTATTGTCCTACTAATAGGAAGCGCAGTCCTCAAATACTATCTACCTCATTGGTGACCCTCGGACTATCGTTGATCTGACTTTGCTGGCTTTACCTTGCACTAAATGTTATTCCCTCATCATGTATCTGTACACTGTAAATGACTCGTTGCTGTTCATATATTGTCTTTCCGAAACATTGCCTATACATATAACATTATAAAAGGAACGGACAAGCTAGATGCAGGAAAAACGTTCCCAATGTTGGGGGAGTCCAGAACCAGGGGCCACACACAGTCTTAGACTAAGGGGGAGGTCATTTAAGACTGAGTTGACCAAAAACCTTTTCAACCAGAGAGTTATGAATTTGTGGCCATTTGGGACTGAGATGTGGATAAACTTTTCCACCCAGAGAGTTGTGAATCTGTGGTCATTTGGGACTGAGATGAGGAGAAACTTTTTCACCCAGAGAGTTGTGAATTTGTGGAATTCCCTGCCACAAAGGGCAGTGGAGGCCAAGTCACTGGATGGATTTAAGAGATAGTTAGATAGAGCTCTAGGGGCTAGTGGAGTCAATGGATATGGGGATATGGGGTGAAGGCAGGCACGGGTTATTGACCCCCCCCCCCGTCCATTCTGTCTTGAGGATTTTCGGGATGAGTTTGGACTTGTTGGAAGAATATGGGCGCAGTGGGGGGGGTCACTATTTGGCAGGGAGAACCTTGGAACGGTTGGACTACGTTCTCATTAGGGCTCTATACTTCTTAAGGGGTCGGACAGGCTAGATGCAGGAAGTTTGTTCCGATGTTGGGGAAGTCCAGAACAAGGGATCACACTTTAAGGATAAGGAGGAAATCTTTTGGGACCGAGATGAGAAAAACATTTTTTTCACACAGAGAGTGGAGAATCTGTGGAATTCTTTGCCACAGAAGGTAGTTGAGGCCACAGTTTATTGGCTATATTTAAGAGGGAGTTAGATGTGGCCCTTGTGGCTAAAGGGATCAGGGGGTATGGAGAGAAGGCAGGTACAGGATACTGAGTTGGATGATCAGCCATGATCATATTGAATGGCGGTGCAGGCTCGAAGGGCCGAATGGCCTACACCTGCACCTATTGTCTATGTTTCTATGTTTCTATACAACTGCAGAAAATCTCACAGGGCCGCGAGAAATCGCGGCGAGTTCTGGACAGTTGCAGCCCAGACCATCACGTGCACACAATCCAACCTCCCTTCCATCCATCGCCCCCATCTACACCTCACGCTGCCTCGGCAAGGCCAGCAGCATCATCGCCGACCAGTCTCACCCCCGGTCACTCCCTCTCCTCCCCTCTCCCATCGGGCAAGAGGTACAGAAGTGTGAAAACGAACGCACACACACACCTCCAGATTCAGGGACAGTTTCTTCCCGGCTGTTATCAGGCAACTGAACCGTCCTCTCACCAACTAGAGAGCGGTCCTGACCTCCCATCCAGCTCATTGGAGACCCTCGCACTATCCTTACACGGACTTTACCTTGCACTAAACGTTATTCCCTTTATCCTGTATCTGTACACTGTGGACGGCTCGATTGTGATCATGTACAGTCTGCCCACTGACTGGATAGATAGCAGTCGACAAGAAAGCTTTTCACTGTACCTCGCTACACGGGACAACAAACTACACTCAAACTCTGGCTACATTCCACCAACATTAACTGCGACCACGTCCGGAGTTACAACGTGTTGGACCAGGAGGATATATGAGGGGAAATGCAGCGGTTGCACTCGTTCCTGGAGCCAAGAGGAGGTTAATTAGAAAGGTCGGCTTAAAAAAAAATTTACGAAAATAATTCAAATCGATTATATACAAAAGTGATATGTACAAGGCAGAACAGTGCAAAGAAGAAAAAAAAACACACTCACCACCATAATACAAAGTAGAACAAATATTTTTAAAATAGTGAATGTTGGCCTTCAGAACTAGAGAATTTCAGTATAAGAGTAAAGAGGTTCTTCTGCAGTTGTATACGGCTCTGGTGAGACCACATCTGGTTTTGGTCTCCTAATTTGAGTAAGGACAATCTTGTGAGGCAGTTTAGAAGGATGAGGGGGGGGGGTCTTATAGAAACATATAAAATTATAAAAGGACTGGCCAAGCTAGATGCAGGGAAAATGTGCAGGAGGAGGCCATTAGGCCCTTCGAGCCAGCACCGCCATTCATTGTCATCATGGTTGATCGTCCCCTATCAATAACCCGTGCCTGCCTTCTCCCCATATCCCTTGACTCCACTAGCCCTTAGAGCTCTATCTAACTCTCTCTTAAATCCATCCAGTGATTTGGACCCCACTGCCCTCGGTGGCAGAGAACTCCATGAATTCACAACTCTCTGGGTGGAAATGTTTTTTCTCACCTCAGTCTTAAATGACCTCCCCTTTATTCTAAGACTGTGTGTGGCCCCTGGTTCTGGACTCGCCCAACATTGGGAACATTTTTTCCAGCATCTAGCTTGTCCAGTCCTTTTATAATTTTATATGCTTCTATAAGGTACCCCCTCATCCTTCTAGACTCCAGTGAATACAAGCCTAGTCTTTTCAATCTTTCCTCATATGACAGTCCCGCCATCCCAGGGACCAATCTCGTGGACCTGTGCAGGGGATATATCATTTCGGGTCGAGACCCTTCTTCAGAATGAGAGACAGTCGATCGTGTTAACTCCCACACAATTGAATTAAAAAAACATAGTGAAAATCCGATAATATATAGCGGCATACGAACTTGGAAACATTTAAAAATGACTTTAAAATTGGACAATTTATCACTCCTTCTCCCCATTGTAAATAATCCTTAATTTAAACCTGTGTTGGATAAAGGTTTTGTGCAATGGAAAAATTATGGAATTAAAATAGTGCGACATCTTTACAGAAAATGTTCTTTTCTTACATTTGAGGAGTTACAACAGAATTATGGGCTACATTCAAATATATTTTTTAGATATTTACAACTTAGAGATTATGTTAAATCACATACACAAGAATATAGAACAAGGGAGCCTTGACGAATGTTTGTATAAACATCCTAACACAGAAACATTAATGTCTCACATTTATAATATTATTTTAGACAGGGATTTTTGCCAAAATCAGACCCTCTCTCACACCTCCCGCTGCTGAAAGACTCATCCATGCCTACATCTCCTCCCGACTGGACTACTGCAATTCACTTTTCCTTGGCATCAGCTCCACCTACATCAGCCGTCTCCAACTCGTCCAGAACGCAGCCGCCCGACTCATCACCCACACCAAATCCTGGCATCACATCACTCCAGTCCTCAAACAACTTCACTGGCTTCCCATCTCCCACCGGATCACCTACAAAATCCTGGTCCTCACCTACAAAGCCCTCTACCATCTGCCCCCCCCCCCCCCCATATCTCACTGACCTCGTTTCCCCCTACCAACCCTCACGGTCCCTCAGATCCACATCAGCCGGTCTCCTCTCCATCGACAAGTCCAACCTCCGCAGTTTTGGGGACAGAGCCTTCTCCAGGGCAGCTCCCTGGCTCTGGAACTCCCTCCCCCAACTGATCCGCAATTCCGTGTCCCTCACCATCTTCCAGTCCCGCCTCAAGACCCACCTCTTCACCTCTGCCTATCCTTAGCCCCACGTCCCCCTCCCTTTTGATCTGTGCTTCAATTGCCTCATATTGTGTTTTGAATTGCATTCTGTCTTTAATCTGTGTACTAGTCATGTCTCTACTATTTATTTCATTCCGCTTACATGTTTTTCCTCTACTTGCTAAATTTGTGTAAGGTGGCCTTGAGACTCTTGAAAGGCGCCCATAAATAAAATGTATTATTATTATTATTATTATTAGTGAGGCCCCGTCGACGGAACCATGTAGACAAACATGGTAAAATGAATTAGACCAACCTATAATGAAAGATATTTGGGATGAAAGCTTACACTATATACATCAATACTCGTTAAATACCAGACATTCTTTAATACAAATACTACATAGACTGCACTACTCTAAAACAAAATTAAATAGAATTTTTCAAAATATTTCTCCCGTCTGTGACAAATGTCAATATTTAAACGCTAATTTAACTCATATTTTTGTAAACTTTACAAACATTAAAAATATCTGGGACAATATTTAAAACAAATATTTCTGAAGTTGTTAATATCCAATTGGATCCTGATCCAAAACTAGTAATATTAGGAATGTCAGAACAAAGACTAAAACGTACAACAAACCAAAGAAATTTCCTTGATTATAATATAATCATTGGGAAAAAATTAATATCAACATTTTGGAAAGGTCCAACAACCCCCACAATTAAAATGTGTATTATGGAGATGTCTGACATCTTACATTTGGAAAGAATTAGACTTAGAAACATAGAAACATAGAAAATAGGTGCAGGAGTCGGCCATTCGGCCCTTCGAGCCTGCACCGCCATTCAGTATGATCATGGCTGATCATCCAACTCAGTATCCTGTACCTGCCTTCTCACCATACCCCC
>NW_022630099.1:5112287-5117287 GCF_010909765.2 Amblyraja radiata
GCTGTTATCAGGCAACTGAACCGTCCTCTCACCAACTAGAGGGCGGTCCTGGCCTCCCATCCACCTCATTGGAGACCCTCTGACTTTTCTCAAATATGTTTCTCTATTTCTCCCTATATTAATGTTTCACTATTGTTATATTTCTCTATATATTTGTCTATGTTACTATCCATTCCTCTCTATATCTATGTTTCTATATTGTTTGTAGACAAAAATACTGGAGAAACTCGGGTGTGAGGCAGCATTTATAGAGCGAATGAAATAGGCGACGTTTCGGGTCGAGACCCTTCTTCAGACTGATTTGGGGGGGGGGGGTTGGGAAGAAACATAGAAACATAGAAAATAGGTGCAGGAGTAGGCCATTTGGACCTTCGAGCCTGCACCGCCATTCAATATGAATATATATATATATAGCCACAAGGGCCACATCTAACTCCCTCTTAAATATAGCCAATGAACTGGCCTCAACTACCTTCTGTGGCAGAGAATTCCACAGATTCACCACTCTCTGTGTGAAAAATGTTTTCCTCATCTCGGTCCTAAAAGATTTCCCCCTTATCCTTAAACTGTGACCCCTTGTTCTGGACTTCCCCAACATCGGGAACAATCTTCCTGCATCTAGCCTGTCCAACCCCTTAAGAATTTTTTATGTTTCTATAAGATCCCCCCTCAATCTTCTAAATTCTAGTGAGTACCAACTGAGTCTATCCAGTCTTTCTTCATATGAAAGTCCTGACATCCCAGTTTATGGTCATGTGTCCCTGATAGGACAATTAAATTCTTGCTTTGCTTCAGGACAACAGAACATAGTAGGCATTTACTACAAAACAGATCAGTGTGTCCATATACCATTGTATTAATATATACACTCATGAATAAATAAACTGATCAAGTGCAAATAACATATAATGGGCTATTAATGTTCAGAGTTTTGTCCGAGCCAGGTTTAATAGCCTGATGGCTGTGGGGAAGTAGCTATTCCTGAACCTGGTCATTGCAGTCTTCAGGCTCCTGTACCTTCTACCTGAAGGTAGCAGGGAGATGAGTGTGTGGCCAGGATGGTGTGGGTCTTTGATGATGCTGCCAGCCTTTTTGAGGCAGCGACTGCGATAAATCCCCTCGATGGAAGGAAGGTCAGAGCTGATGATGGACTGGGCAGTGTTTACTACTTTTTGTAGCCTTTTCCTCTCCAGGACGCTCAAGTTGCTGAACCAAGCCACGATGCAACCGGTCAGCATGCTCTCTACTGTGCACCTGTAGAAGTTAGAGAGAGTCCTCCTTCACAAACCGACTCTCCGTAATCTTCTCATTTTTCCATTTTACCTTCCATTTTTACAGCATCTGCAGTTCTACCTTAAACATCACACGCACATATCATCACACCAATGGGCGGAGCAAAGGGGAAGATACAGAATGCAGAATATAGTTCTCAGCATTTGTAGCCAACTCAAGATTTCTACAGAAATAGGAAGTTGACAGGCGGATGATGTTGGGTGGTTGAGAATTTCTATATTTCACAGATTGCATCTAGCAGAATGATGTTGGGTGGCTGAGAACTTCTCTATTTTACAGAATGTATCTTGTTTCTCCAAAAGAAGGGTGTAAATGCTACAATTTTCTAAAAATCCTGAGGAAATTGTGAAAGAGCTGGGATGAGTGTAATTTCCCACCTAGATGCTGCCGTTGTTTACTCACTTTTATGCACCACATATATGGATGAAACATCCAGAAAAATCCAGGTCCTCTCCAACTCTGAGTTCTTTTAAATCGAGGCTGAAGACTTTTATGTCTGACGCTACTTTTAATCACTTTTAATTTTAATTAAATTAAATAATTATTCATTTCTAAAACTGTACTGTATTTTTTATTCTTGTATTTTATACTTGTCTTATTCTGTTTTAGCTTGTTTCTATCTACTATTCTTTTTTGTGACTGTTTTTAATAACTTTTTAATGCTTTGTGTAAAGCACATTGAATTGCCTTGTTACTGAAATGTGCAGATGCATGGCAAATGGAATTTAATGCGGATAAATGTGAGGTTATCCACTTTGTTGGCAAAAACAGGAAGGCAGATTACTATCTAAATGGCGGACCTGGAGGTTTCCTGTAAGTACAGAGGCATTCCACATATTTATTTACATTAACTAGACCAAGTGCAGACACTAACAAGCAGAGACAATGGGTCTGCCGGGAGAGCCGGGTTTGTGGATTTTGGGGAGAAGGTAAAAACGGGCTGTGCGGGGCTGGGGAACGATGAGGTTGGAAGCTTGGTCGGGCAGGGCGTGGGAATTGATGAAGTCGGTGATGGTGCTAGAGATGGTGGCCTGGTGCTCGTCATATCTAGCACCATCACTAACTTCATCAATTCCCACGCCCTGCCCGACCAAGCTTCCAACCTCATCGTTCCCCAGCCCCGCACAGCCCGTTTTTACCTTCTCCCCAAAATCCACAAACCCGGCTCTCCCGGCAGACCCATTGTCTCTGCGTGTTCGTGCCCCACCGAACTCATCTCCACATACCTTGACTCCATCCTATCCCCCCTGGTCAAATCCCTTCCCACCTATGTTCTAGACACCTCAGACACTCTCCGCCGCCTCCACGCATTCCACTCTCTAGGCCCTCACCCCCTCATCTTCACCATGGATGTCCAGTCACTCTACACCATCCCCCACCAGGATGGCCTCAAAGCCCTCCGTTCTTCCTCGGAGCAACCTATACCCAGCCACTGACACTCTCCTCCGCCTAGCGGAGTTGTTCCTCACCCTCAACAACTTTACGTTTGACTCCTCCCATTTCCTCCAAACACAAGGCGTAGCTATGGGCACACGCATGGGCCCCAGCTACGCCTGCCTCTTTGTCGGGTACGTTGAACAATCCTTGTTCAATACGTACCAGGGCCCCATCCCCGACCTCTATCTCCGTTACATTGACGACTGCTTTGGGGCCACCTCCTGCACCTACACACAACTGACTGACTTCATCCACTTCACCACCAACTTCCATCCGGCACTCCAATACACCTGGACCATTTCCGACACTTCCCTACCATTCCTTGACCTCACCATCTCCATCGCAGGGGACAGACTTCTGACCGACATACACTACAAACCTACTGACTCACATGGCTATCTGGACTACACGTCTTCCCACCCTGCCCCCTGTAAAGACTCCATCCCCTACTCCCAATTCCTCCGCCTACGCCGCATCTGTTCCCAGGATGAGACATTCCATACCAGGGCATCGGAAATGTCCTCGTTCTTCAGGGAACGGGGATTCCCCTCCGCCACCATAGATGAGGCTCGCACCAGGGTCTCATCCATACCCCGCAACACTACTCTCTCTCCCCATCCCCGCACTCGCAACAAGGGCAGAGTCCCTCTGGTCCTCACCTTTCACCCCACCAGCCGGCAAATACAACACATAATCCTCCGCCATTTCCGCCACCTCCAACGTGACCCCACCACTCGCCACATCTTCCCATCTCCCCCCATGTATGCCTTCCGCAAAGACCGCTCCCTCCGCAACTCCCTTGTCAATTCTTCCCTTCCCTCCCGTACCACCCCCTACCCGGGCACTTTCCGTTGCAACCGCAAGAAATGCAACACCTGTCCCTTCACCTCCCCCCTCGACTCCATTCAAGGACCCAAACAGTCGTTCCAGGTGCGACAAAGGTTCACCTGTATCTCCTCCAACCTCATCTACTGCATCCGCTGCTCTAGATTTCAGCTGATTTACATCGGGGAGACTATGCGGAGGTTGGGCGATCGTTTCGCCGAACACCTCCGCTCAGTCCGCAATAACCTACCTGAACTCCCGGTGGCTCAGCACTTCAACTCCCCCTCCCATTCCCAATCCGACCTCTCTGTCCTGGGTCTCCTCCATTGCCAGAGTGAGCAACACCGGAAATTGGAGGAACAGCACCTCATATTCCGCCTGGGTAGTTGGCGTCCTGATGGCATGAACGTTGAATTCTCCCAATTTTGCTAGCCCTTGCTGTCTCCTCCCCTTCCTTAACCCTCGAGCTGTCTCCTCCCATCCCCCCGCCCTCGGGCTCCTCCTCCTCCCTTTTTTCTTCCTTCTCCCCCCCACCCCCCATCAGTCTGAAGAAGGGAGAGAAAGAGGGAGAGGGGGAGTGAGAGAGGGAGGGAGAGAGGGAGAGGGAGGGAGAGGGGGAGACGGAGAGGGGGAGGGAGAGAGAGAGGGAGTGAGAGAGGGAGAGAGAGAGGGAGGGAGGGAGAGCTCCACAGTGCGATAGTTGTGAATGACACGTGCAGGGGAGAGTGCGGCAGTGAAATGGTTACAAGGATGTGGCTGTTAGAGTGGGGATTGAAATGTCAACAGACCTTAAGGGTCAAGGAAATATAAACTCACGTGGACAAAGATCTCTATCAACCAGAGTTTCTCCAAGAATCCTCTCCTGTCCCCTCCCCTTTTCCCCTTCCCCTCCTCTCCCTTCCCCTCCCCTCCCCTCCGCTATCCTCCTCTCCCCGTCCCTCCCCTCCCCTTCCCTCATAGCGTCTCCCCTCTCCTCTCCGCTCCCCTCCTCTCTTCTCCCCTGCACTCCCCTCCCCTCCCCCCTTCCGCCTTCCCCTCCCTCCCCTCCCTTTCCCTCCCCTCCTCCCTTCTCCCCTCCTCTCCCACTGCGCGGCGCTCCTTCCCATCCTCTCCTCCCCTCCCCTCCTCTCCCTTCCCCTCACCTCTCTCCTCCCATCCTCTCCTCTCCCCTCCCCTCCACTCCCCTCCCCTCCGCTATCCTCCTCTCCCCGTCCCTCCTCTCCCCTCCTCCCTTCTCCCCTCCTCTCCCACTGCGCGGTGCTCCCACCCATCCTCTCACCTCCCCTCCCCTAACCTCCCCTCCTCCATTCTCCCCTCCTCTCCCACAACGCGGCACTCACTCCCCTCCCCCCTCCCTCCCTCCTCACACAGAAACTAGAGAATTATTTCCAGGAACCGGGAACATGCCACAAATATTTGTGAAACAAAACAGACATTGTTTGTGA
>NW_022630099.1:5122287-5136702 GCF_010909765.2 Amblyraja radiata
GAGAGGAGAGTGAGGGCGAGAGGGAGAGGGAGAGAGGGAGAGAGGGAGAGGGGGAGGTGGGGAGGGAGAGAGGGAGAGGGAGAGAGAGAGAGAGAGAGAGAGAGAGAGCTGGGAAGTCATTTACCAAAGAATAAAATATCTCGTTAAATGAAAATTGAGTAACAAACAGGAAACCATTGGCAAAATGCTGATTTATCTGATTAGAGGAGAGAGAGAGAGAGAGAGAGAGAGAGGTGGGGGGAGGGGGTAGGAAGAGGGAGAAGGGAAGGGAGAGATAGAGATTATAGAGGGGGAGAGGAAGAGAGATTAAATATATATAGAGAGGAGGAGAGAAAGAGAGAGAGGGAGAGAGAGAGGGAGAGTGAGAGGGGATAGGGGAGAGAGGATACATTTTGGGAGGACGAAAGAGCAAGAGAGAGGGAGCGGGGTGATCGCTGGTCGGCGTGGACTCAGTTAGCCTAAGGGCCTGTTTCTGTGCTGTATCTCTAAACTAAACAAAACATTGAAATATAGGTGCAGGAGTAGGCCATTCGGCCCTTCGAGCCAGCACCGCCATTCAATATGATCATGGCTGATCATCCACAATCAGTACCCCGTTCCTGCCTTCTCCCCATATCCCTTGATTCTGTTAGCCCCAAGAGCTAAATCTAACTCTCTCTGAAAGCATCCAGTGAAATGGCCTCCACTGCCTTCTGTAGCAGAGAATTCCACCGATTCACAACTCTCTGGGTGAAAACTTTTCTCCTCGTCTCAGTCCTAAATGGTTTACCACTTATTCTTAATCTGTGGCTCCTGGTTCTGGACTCCCCCAACATGGGGAACATGTTTCCTGCCTCTAGCGTTTCCAAACCCTTAATAATTTTATATGTGTCAATATGATCTCATCTTTCTAAACTCCAGAGTGTACAAGCCCAGCCGCTCCATTCTCTCAGCATATGACAGTCCCGCCATCCCGGGAATTAACCTGGTGAACCTACGCTGGGCTCCCTCAATAGCAAGAATGTCCTTCCTCAAATTTGGAGACAAAAACTGCACACAATACTCCAGGTGTGGTCTCACTAGGGCCCTGTACAACTGCAGAACGACCTCTTTGCTCCTATACTCAACTCCTCTTGTTATAAAGGCCAACAGGCCATTCGCTTTCTTCGCTGCCTGCTGTATCTACATGCTTACTTTGAGACTGGGACTATCCCAAGGTTTATGAAGCAGTTGTACAGGTACATGGATAGGACAGATTTGGAGGGATATGGACTGGTGTAGTTGAGGCATGTTGGCCACTGTATCACTCTCTGACTATGACATGCCGAATTTCTTAAGCATGCTTCAGGGCATTCTTGCGAGAGGATTTGAGTATAGGAGCTAGGAGGTCCTTCTGCAGTTGTACAGGGCCCTGGTGAGACCACACCTGGAGTTTTGTGTGCAGTTTCGGTCCCCTAATTTGAGGAAGGACATTCTTGCTATTGAGGGAGCCCAGCGTAGGTTCACCAGGTTAATTCCCCGGATGGCGGGACTGATATATAATGAAATAATGGTTCGACTGGGGCATGCATGCACTCGGTGGGCAGAAGGGCCAGTTTGTGTATGTCGGTACCTCCCTCGCTTGCTTGGCTGTACACAGATGGGGGGTGTTTGCGTGTAGATACGGCATGAAGAACAGATAAATTAATCTACAGCCACCATCTGTTCTGTTTCCTCTAGATAAGAGTTCCTTCCTCAAGTCACAGAATGCAAACGGAACTGGGAGGGAGAAGGGGGAAGGGAGGCCATGAATGCATAGACGCACTCTGCATGGACACAGGCCCTTCAGCCCAACTCGTCGATGCTGACCCAACATGCCTCATTTATACGAGTCCTTCACAGCCAGCAGGATCATTTGTGCCCCACTCCCATTCCTGTTGGAGGTCTATCTATCAGAAGCGGAGCATCAGCAGAGCCATCTCCATTATCAAGGACCCCTATCATCCATCACACCACATCTTCTCCATTCTGCCATCTGGGAAGAGGTACAGGAACATCAGCTGCAAAACCAGTAGGCCCTTCGGCCCTTCGAGAGAGTGAGAGGGAGACGGAGAGGGAGAGAGAGGGCGAGATAGGGCTGTCAGGGGATATGGGGAGAAGGCAGGAACGGGGTACTGATTGGGGATGATCAGCCGTGATCACATTGAATGGCGGTGCTGGCTGGAAGGCCGAATGGCCTCTACTTCTGCACCTGTTGTCTATTGTCAATTCAATAAGGGTCAACACTTGAAGGAGATGAAACAGGAACAATGGTGAAAATTTGGGAAGCATTTTAATAATTCACACTTTTACCAAGAAGTTAATACTGGCGGAGGTTGTAACTAAATATACATATATTACATTTATTGCAAATATTTCACCAAAGATTACAGTTCCCTCTGTTTTAAATATCTATATACTATTAAAACTCTGTGGCTGCCGCCTGCCGTCCGGCTGCCGCCCAACGGGTCTGCCCTTGGTCTAGTATCTATATAAATTCATCTTTATTAAGCTCCTGAAACAGTTAAATATCACAGTTATTTAATACTTGAATAATTTATTTTGTTACCAGATTGCATTTTGCGCAAAATCATTTATTATTATCTGGACGTGTAATTTTAGGACTTTGGTACTTTGGTTAAATCATTAATATATCTATACAGTTGATGAAGATAGGCACAAAGTGCTGGAGTTACTCAGCCGGACAGGCAACATCTCTGGGGAGACATTTCGGGTCGAGACCCTTCTTCAGACTGGTTAGGGATCAGGGAAACGAGAGATATTGGGTGTAAACGAGAAGCTGGTGCGACTTAGGTGGGGGAGGGATGGAGAGAGGGGGAATGCAAGAGTTTCTTGAAGTTAGATCATTCAATATTCATACCACGTTAGACAATATAAAAAATCAGGGATGCAACACTGAGGTTCGATAAGGTGCTTAAGAAAAAACTGCAAATGCTGGAAAAAACGAAGGTAGACAAAAATGTTGAAGGAACTCAGCGGGTGAGGCAGCATCTATGGAGCGAAGGAATAGGTGACGTTTCGGGTCGAGACCCTTCTTCAGACCGATGTGGGGGTGGTGGGGGTGGGTGTGAGGGGCGGGATGAAAGAGGGAAGAGGCGGAGACAGTGGGCTGTGGGAGAGCTGGGAATGGGAGGGGAAGGAGGGAGAATGCAAGGAATACCTGAAGTTGGAGAAGTCAATGTTCATACCGCTGGGGTGTAAACTACCCAAGCGAAATATGAGGTGCTGCTCCTCCAATTTGTGGTGGGACTCACTCTGGCCATGGAGGAGGCCCAGGACAGGAAGGTCGGATTTCTTTTCCTCACTTCTTCCCGGTTCTGAACTCCCCCCAACATGGGGAAACTTTTTTCCTGCATCTAGCCTGTCCAATCCTGTAAGAATTTTATATGTTTCTACAAGATATCCTCTCATCCTTCTGAATTTCAACAAGTATATAAGATGACGTTTCGGGGGCTTTCCAGACAGCGGGTGGTCCGTGAAGATTTGGAGATGGTTTCTGGTGGAGGTGGTAAGGTCAGGGCTCTGTGGTGATGTGTAGTCTTGGGATCATCGGTATTTGAGCTCAGCGTAGTCAGTCTTGTCGTCGATAACTATCTCCCCGCTCGGTTTCGCACCCGGCCCGTCAATCTGCGGACTCATGTAGATCACATCTCGCTCCCTCCTCTGTAATATAACGAAGCAATGGGTCATCGAAACATGGAGAAAAACAATGATGCAGGTGTAGGCCATTCGGCCCTTCGAGCCAGCCTCGCCATTCAATTCAATCCATGATTTAGTTGAGTTTAGTTCTCTCTACAACGTTGTGTCATATTGTAAACCACAGCTCACCCCCCCAACCCCACCCTCTTCCCCCCAACCCATCCCCCACCCACCCACCCCCACTGCCACCCCCGCCCCTCCACCACACCCCCACACCCTACAACCTCTCAGCCCCAGCCACCTCCCACACCTCCAACCCCACCCTCTCCCCCCCAACACCCCCCCCCCTAAAACCTCCCACCCCCTCAACCCCACCCTCTCACCCCAACCCACCCCCTACAACCTCTCACCCCCACCCACATCCCCCCAGCCCCAACCCCACCCTCTGACCCCAACCCCACCCTCTCCCCCCAAACACCCCCCCCCCCCCCCACCCACATCCCACACACCCCCAGCCCCCAACGCCAATACCTCTGACACCACACCCCCACCCTCTTTTTCCCCCCACGCTCAACCCCAACCCCAACCCTCTACCCAAACCCACCCCCTACAACTCTCACCCCCACCCAAGCCAATACCCTCCCAGCCCACACCCCCACCCCACCCCCACCCCCACAATCTCCCCCCAACCCCAACCCCACCCTCTCCCCCCCAACCCCTCTCACCCCCGCCAACCCACAACCACACCTCCACCCTCACACCGCCAACGCTCCCATCCTGTCACTCCAGCATTTTGGTCTAACAAGATATAAACACAAAGTGCTGGAGTAACTCAGCGGGTCAGACATGCAGCATCTCTGTGGAGAACGTGGACAGGTACAAAGTGCTGGAGTAAATCAGCGGGTCAGGCAGCATCTCTGTGGAGAAGGAATGGGTGACGTTTCGGGTCGAGGCCCTACTTGAGTCCTCCCAGCTTCTACGCTCAATACTGTATGTCTGTGTGGAATTTGCACAATCTCCCAGTGACTGGTTCACTCCCACTTCCAAGGACATGACCTGCAACAATGAATAACTGCGTTCCTAGGAATTAAAAACCGGTTCTGTATCGGGTTTCACTTCCTCAACTGAGTTTAGTGATTAACCCCACATTCATTCCACTGTTGAAACTCAATCAGGTGCAGAATTACAATCAGGTTGAAAGGTTATTGAAGATTAGTTTAGTTAGAAGCAGGACACTCAGAAGCGGCTTTAAGTCAAAGTACATCAGAACGTGTGAGTCACACATTCTGGTCGGTAATAAAGGCATCGTCTATTTCCTAAATGGGGAGAGAATCCAGGAATCGGAGGTGTAAAGGGACTTGGGAGAGCTGGTGCAGGATTCCCAAAAAGTTAATCTGCAAGTCGAATTGGCAGTAATGAAAGCAAACTCAATGCAGGCCATTATTTCGAGAGGGCTTTTTAACACAGAGAGTTGTGAGTCTGTGGAATTCTCTGTCTCAGGCCGGTTCTCTGGATGCTTTCAAGAGAGAGCTAGATAGGGCTCTTAAAGATAGCAGAGTCAGGGGATATGGGGAGAAGGCAGGAACATAGAAACATAGAAAATAGGTGCAGGAGTAGAGGCCATTCGGCCCTTCGAGCCTGCACCGCCATTCAATATGATCATGGCTGATCATCCAACTCAGTATCCTGTACCTGCCTTCTCTCCATACCCCCTGATCCCTTTAGCCACAAGGGCCACATCTAACTCCCTCTTAAATATAGCCAATGAACTGTGTGGCCTCAACTACCTTCTGTGGCAGAGAATTCCACAGATTCCAGGAACGGGGAACTGATTGGGGATGATCAGCCATGATCACATTGAATGGCGGCGCTGGCTCGATGGGCCGAATGGCCTACTCGTGAATCTATTGTCTATTAGCTTGTACACAAAAACAGGGATGTAATGCTGAGGCTCCATAAGGCGCTGGTCAGGCCGCATTTGGAGTGTTGTGAGCAGTTTTGGGCCCCGTATCTGAGGAAGGGTGTGCCGGCTCTGGAGAGGGTCCAGAGGATGTTTACAAGAATGATCCCAGGACCGAGTGGGTTAGCGTTTACGATGAGCATTTGTCGGCGCTGGGCCTGTACTCGCTGGAGTTTAGAAGAATTAGGAGGTGGGGGGGGGGGGGGGGACACATTGAAACTCACCAACTAGAGAGCGGTCCTGACCTCCCTTCTACCTCACTGGTTTGTGTAAGCTAGTGTTAGTGTGCGGGCGATCGCTGGACGGCACGGACCCGGTGGGCCGAAGGGACTTTTTCCGCGCGTTATCTCTAAACTAAACCAATGTGTGAACGGGCGATGGCTAGTAGGCGCGGTCTCGGTGGGCCGAACGGCCTCTTCTCTGGGAGTGTCCAGAACCAGGGGTCACACAGTTTAAGAATAAGGTGTCGGCCATCAGAACGGAGATGAGGAAAAAGGTTTCCACCCAGAGAGTTCTCTGCCACAGAAGGCAGTGGAGGCCAATTCACTGGATGTTTACAAGAGAGAGTTAGATTTAGCTCTTCGGGTTAAATGAATCAAGGGATATGGGGAGAAAGCAGAACGGGGTACTGATTGTGAATGATCAGCCGTGATCATATTGAATGGCGGTGCTGGCTTGAAGGGCCGAATGGCCTCCTGCTATTTTCGATGTTTCTAAGTTTATTTGGTTCTCAGGGCCTATTTCTGTGCTGTGTCGTTCAGTGAGTTTAGATCAGCAGATTATTGAAGGAGGTGAATTTAAATTTCACCGAGGTCCCAGTGGAGTTTAGACATGTTTCGCAGGGTTTGTCAGCTCAGGTAATGTGCAACCCTTTAGCTGAACAACATGTTGCAGCTTGTTGGATCATCAGCAAAGCACAGATGCGGATCCACACACACACACACTCACATCTCCAGAGACACCCCTCCCCCACCCTCCCCCCGCAGTTTAGAAGGATGAGGGGAGACCTCATTGAAACGTTCCCCAATAGTGAAAGGCCTGGATAGAGTGGATGGGGAGAGTATGCAGGCCATTCGGCCCTTTCGAGCCAGCACCGCCATTCACTGTGATCATGGCTGATCATCTGGAATTCTCTGCCACAGAAGGTAGTTGAGGCCAGTTCATTGGCTATATTTAAGAGGGAGTTAGATGTGGCCCTTGTGGCTAAAGGGATCAGGGGGTATGGAGGTACAGGATACTGAGTTGGATGATCAGCCATGATCATATTGAATGGCGGTGCAGGCTCGAAGGGCCGAATGGCCTACTCCTGCACCTATTTTCTATGTTTCTATCACCAATCAGTACCCCGTTCCTGCCTTCTCCCCCCTATCCCCTGACTCCACTATCTTTAAGAGCCCGATCTAGCTCTCTCTTGAAAGCATCCAGAGAACCTGCCTGCACCGCCCTCTGAGGCAGAGAATTCCACAGACTCACAACTCTCTGTGTGAAAAAATGTTACCTCGTCTCCGTTCTGAATGGCGTACCCCTTATTCTTAAATTGAAACAATGCTAACAAAAATGTATTTCATGAGGGCTTGTATACAAACACAGCGGTGTAATGCTAAGGCTCCTAATGGCGCTGTTCAGGCCGCATTTGGAATATTGTGAATGGGCAATAGACAATACACAATAGACAATGGACAATAGGTGCAGGAATATAGGCCATTCGGCCCTTCAAGCCTCTGTGTGAGAAAAAGTGTTTTCTCGTCTCCGTTCTAAATGGCTTACCCCTTATTCTTAAACTGTGGCCCCTGGTTCTGGACTCCCCCAACATCAGGAACATGTTTCCTGCCTCTGCCAAACCCTTAACAATCTTGTATATTTCAATAAGATATCCTCTCATCCTACTAAACTCCAGAGTGTGCAAGCCCAGCCGCTCCATTCTCTCAGCATATGACAGTCCCGCCGTCCCGGGAATTGACCTGGTGAACCAACGCTGGGCTCCCTCAATAGCAAGAATGTCCTTCCTCACATTAGGAGACCAGAACTGCACACAATACTCCAGATGTGGTCTCACTAGGGCTCTGTACAACTGCGAAGGACCTCTTTGCTCCTGTACTCGACTCCTCTTGTTATGAAGGCCAATATGCCATTCGCTTTCTTCACTGACTGCTGTACCTGCATGCTTACTTTCATAGACTGATGAACAAGGAACCCCAGATCCCGTTGTACTTCCCCTTTTCCCAACTTGACGCCATTTGCTGGCTCGAAGGGCCGAATGGAATACATCCGCTCCTCAACCACTCTGCCCAGGCCTTTCACTATTGGGGAACGTTTCAATGAAGTTCTCCCCTCATCTGCCTTCCTGTTTGTGATAACCTCTCATTTATCCACATTAAACTGCATCTGCCATGCATCTGCCCACTCCCCCAACCTGTCCAAGTCACCCTGCATTCTCATTTTGGGCCTCCTATCTGATGAAGAATGTGTCGGCTCTGGAGAGGTTCCAGAGGAGGTTTACAAGAACCATCCCAGGAATGAATGGGTTAACATATGATGAGCGTTTGACGGCACCGTGCCTGTACTCACTGGAGTTTAGTAGAATGAGAGGGGGACCTGATTGAAAAGTACAGAATAGTGAAAGGCCTGGATAGAGTGAATCCTTGCTCAGATACGTGGCCCAAAACTGCTCACAATATTCCAAATGTGACCTGACCAGCCCCTTATTGAGCCTCTGCATTACATCCCTGTTTTTGTATACAAGCTCTCTTGAAATAAATGCGTTCGTTTGATTGAACGATTGAAAAGACTAGGCTTGTATTCACTGGAGTTTAGAAGGATGAGGAGGGATCTCATAGAAACTTATAAAATTATAAAAGGACTGGACAAGCTAGATGCAGGAAAAATGTTCCCAATGTCGGGGAGTCCAGAACCAGGGGCCACAGCCTTAGAATAAAGGGAGGCCATTTAAAACTGAGGTGAGAAAAAACTTTTTCACCCAGAGAGTTGTGAATTTGTGGAATTCCCTGCCACAGAGGGCAGTGGAGGCCAAGTCACTGGATGGATTTAAGAGAGAGTTAGATAGAGCTTTAGCGGCTAGTGGAGCCAAGGGATATGGGAAGAAGGCAGGGACGGGTGATTGATTGGGGACGATCAGCCATGATCACAATGAATGGCGGTGCTGTCTCGAAGGGCCGAATGGTCTCCTCCTGCACCTATTGTCCATTGAATTCAGATAGTCGAGTGTCACGGTGAGAACGTATTTAAATTTTGTTTACCTGTGCTGGAGTTGTGCTTGTCCCATTGTTAGATTGCTCCAGTTCTAAACAACAGAATCAAAATCAGACAGAGTCAGTCAACACTTCAACAGTGGACATCAATGAACAAACATTCCAGTACTCCCCCTCCCCCCACCACCTCCCCCCACCACCCCCCCCCCTCCCCCCACCCCCCCAGCCCCCCCCCTCCTCCCGCATGCCAGGTTCACAACTGAGGATTATTTCATAGGGTTATAAGTCCCAAGAGCAGAATTAGGCCATTAGGCCCATTGTGATTACAATAGGCCATTTGATCTATCTTTCCCTCCTCAACCCCAATTCTCCTGCCTTCTCCCCACAACCCCTGACACCCGCACTAATCGACAATCTATCTATCTCCGCCTCAAGAATATCAATTGACTTGTGGCCTCCACCGCCGTCTGTGGCAATGAATTCCACAGATTCTCCACCCTGTAACTAAAGCCCGTCTTGCCCACCCCGGCCAACATGCTCCATCTACACTAGACCCACCTCGACCAATATGCCCCATCTACACTAGTCCCACCTCGACCAACATGCCCCATCTACACTAGACCTACCCCGACCAACATGCCCCATCTACACTAGTCCCACCCCGACCAACATGCCCCATCTACACTAGTCCCACCCCGACCAACAAAGTGCTGGAGTAAATCAGCGGGTCAGGCAGGCAGCATCTCTGTGGATAACGTGGACAGGTACAAAGTGCTGGAGTACCTGAGCGGATCAGGCATGCAGCACTCTGTGGAGAACGTGGACAGGTACAAAGTGCTGGAGTAACTCAGCGGGTCAGGCAGCATCTCTGTGGAGAACGTGGACAGGTACAAAGTGCTGGAGTAACTCAACGGGTCAGGCATGCAACATCTCTGTGGAGAATGTGGACAGGTACAAAGTGCTGGAGTAACTGAGCGGATCAGGCAGCAGCTCTGTGGAGAACGTGGACAGGTACAAAGTGCTGGAGTAACTCAGCGGGTCAGGCAACATCTCTGTGGAGAACGTGGACATGTAACGTTTCGGGTCCAGACCCTTCTTCAGACCGATGATGTCTGATTACTGTGGGGAGGTTACATGGAAACAGTTTTTCCCTCGTAGACTGTTTTTTGAGCAAGGCAGCTTTTTTTCCTGCGTGTCGGTTTCTCAACTGAATATTTAAGGACCACCACAAGGAACTGCAGATGCTGGTTGATGCACAAAAGGACACAAAGTGCTGGAGTAACTCAGTGGGACAGGCAGAGTCTCTGTAGAGAAGGAATGGGAGACATTTCGGGTTGAGACCCTTCTTCAGACTGAGAGACAGTCTGGCGGTGGAGATGGTCAAACACATCACGGAGGAACGGAGGTTCTGAGAAGACTTGTACTTACGCTGCGGGTCCGGCTGTTTCCGCTCAATGGCTGCGTACTCAGTTTGGGTCACTGGGACTGTTTTGAAAGAGACACCAAAACACATTGGTGTAGAGACTGGTGCTTTATGCGTGATCAACTCATCAGTGGTATTAACGGCGTGCTTGCACACACAATTAGTAAATTTCTCCAAGCATTTCAACACTGGGGTGCAATTGCAAAACGATCTCGGCGGTTAGTGAGGGAAGGGGTTAATACTAAAAGCTGGGGGTAAAAATGCCGCTGCTTTTGTTAATTTGCCAATTTTGAAATGCAGATGCAAGCTGTCGGGCGGGAAAAGCGGAGGCTGCGATTTAGGGTTCGTTAGCAATATGTACTCACTGTTTGCACGACGTGACATTTTGTGTTCATTAGACGATGTTCTGGATTTTGACCTGAGTGGACATCAGACAACATGTCGGCTCACAAACACATGGAGAAAATAGGGGTCATTCGGCCCTTCCAGCCAGCACCGCCCTTCAATACGACCATGGCTGATCATCCACAATCAGTACCCCGTTCCTGCCTTCTCCCCATATCCCCTGACTCCACTATCTTTAAGAGCCCTATCTAGCTCACTCTTGAAAGTATCCAGAGAACCGGCCTCCACCGCCCTCTGAGGCAGAGAATTCCACAGTCTCACAACTCTCTGCTTTCTCCCCATATCCCTGGATTCCGTAAGCCCCAAGAGATAAATCTATGAATGGAGCGACTGGGCTTGTACACTCCGGAGTTTAGAAGGACGAGAGGGGATCTTATTGAAACATATAAGTCGAGTATAGGAGCAAAGAGGTCCTTCTGCAGTTGTACAGGGCCCTGGTGCGAACACACCTGGAGTATTGTGTGCAGTTTTGGTCCCCTAATTTGAGGAAGGACATTCTTGCTATTGATGGAGCCCAGCGTAGGTTCACCAGGTTAATTCCCGGGATGGCGGGACTGTCATATGCTGAGTGAATGGAGCGGCTGGGCTTGTACACTCTGGAGTTTAGAAGGATGAGAGGGTATCTCATTGAAACATATAAGATTATTAAGGGTTTGGACACGTTAGAGACAGGAAACATGTTCCCGATGTTGGGGAAGTCCAGAACCAGGGGCCACACACACACGCACACACACACACAGTTTAAGAATAAGGAGAAAGGAGGTAGTTGAGGCAGGAAGTATAACACTATTTAAAAGACAGGTACATGGATAGGACAGGTTTGGAGGGTTATGGACCAAGCGCAGGCAAGTGGGACTTGTATAGTGGGGACATTGTTGGCCGGTGTGGGCGAGTTGAGCCGAAGGGCCTGCTTCCACACTGTATCTCTGTGTGACTCTAGTAGGGGAATCGAGAACCAGTGGACATAGGTTTAAGGTGACGAGGGAAAGATTTATTAGGAACCCAAGGGCAGCTTTTTCACACAAGTGGGTGTATGGAACGAGCTGCTGGAGGAGGTAGTTGAGGCAACGTTTAAGAAGCGGTTAGACATGTACATGGATAGGACAGGTTTGGAGGGATACGGGCCAAACGCGGGCAGGTGGGACTAGTGTAGATGGGGCATGTTGGTCAGTGTGGGCAAGTTGGGCTGAAGGGCTTGTTTCCACGCTGTGTGACTCTGTGACTGGTGTGGGTGGGGCATGTTGGTTAGCATGGCAAGTTGGGCTGAAGGGCTTCCTTCCACGCTGTGTGACTGACTAGTGTAGGTGGGGCATGTTAGGCAGTATGGGCAAGTTGGGTTAAAGAGCCTGTGTCTGTGCAGTGTGACTGTGACTAGTGTGGGTGGGGCATGTTGATCAGTATGGGCAGGTTGGGCCAAATGACCTGTGTCTGTGCAGTGTGACTGCAGGTGGGACATGTTGGTCAGCATGTGCAAGTTGGACTGAAGGGCCTGTTTCCGTGCAGTCTGTCTGTATAAGATCACCACACTCACATTCCTTGCCGCTGAATCTCACCAAGCCCGGTGTTAATGACATATATTAGTCCGTTGGAAAACTGATTAATTCATGCTGAGGGTGGATCAAATACTGCATTTTATATTGAGCCTGGGCAACAATAAACATCTACCCAACGCCTTGATTGTTCACCTTCTCTGAGAGGGGTAATTATGGTGGATACCGTCATTGTCAGCGAAGTGGGAGGGCTGTCAGGATCATAGCCATAGAGACATAGAGATATAGAGTCGTATAGTTATAGAGATGTAGAGATATAGAGACATAGAGATATAGAGTTGTATAGTTGTAGAGATGTAGAGACATAGAGAGATAGAGACATAGAGTTAAAGAGACTTATAGTTATAGGCATATAGTTGGCTTGTACGCGCTAGAATTTAGAAGATTGAGGGGGGAATCTTATAGAAACTTACAACATTCTTAAGGGGTTGGGCAGGCTAGATGTAGGAAGATTGTTCTAGATTTTGGGGAAGTCCAGAACAAGGGGTCCCAGTTTAAGGATAAGGGGTAAATCTTTTTGGACCGAGATGAGAAAAACTTTCTTTTTCACACACAGAGAGTGGTGAATCTGTGGAATTCTCTGCCACAGAAGGTAGTTGAGGCCACAGTTCATTGGCTATATTTAAGAGGGAGTTAGATGTGGCCCTTGTGGCTAAAGGGATCAAGGGGTATGGAGAGAAGGCAGGTACAGGATACTGAGCTGGATGATCAGCCATGATCATATTGAATGATGGTGCAGGTTTGAAGGGCCGAATGACCTACTCCTGCACTTATTGTCTATGTCTCTATGTCTCTATGTAAGTGGCTCGATTGTCATCATGTATTGTCTTTCTGGTGACTGGAGAGCACGCAACAAAAGGTTCTCACTGTACCGCGGCTGAAACTGTATTGTCAATAGACTATAGAGGAGGGAAGTGCAAAGGGTGGTGTCAAGCGATGGAAGGGAGGGGTGACGGTGCGGGCCGAGGACCTTTGGCAGACTGAGAGTGAGGGCATAGTGTGAACGAGAGGTAAGGAGGTGTAAGGTGCGCAGCCGTCCCATGAAGATGTGGAAGGAGACAAATGGGGCACAGGGCGGGCGCGCGCGACACACACACACACACACACACACACACAGACACAGACACAGACACAGACACAGACACAGACACAGACACAGACACAGACACACACACACACACACACACACACACACACACACACACACACACACACACAGACACAGACACAGACACAGACACACACACACAGACACAGACACAGACACACACACACACACACACACACACAGACACACAGACACACACACACACACACACACACACACACACACACACACACACACACACACACACACACACACACACACCCCCCCCCCCCCAAAAAGGGCTTACAGTCGGTTTTTGGCACAACAGCACGTCGCCACTGCTAGCATGGCCAACAAGACTACAACCACCGGCACCCCCACTTCCCATACTCGCTCCATTCCACTACCTGAAAGACAACATCGGCTCCTGTCACCACCGCCACCATGCCCCTTCTACACTAGTCCCGCCCCGCCCAACATGCCCCATCTCCACTCGTCCCTCCACGCCCAACATGCCCCTTCCGCACTTTCCCCATCCCCACTAGTCCCTCCCCCACCAACATGCCCCATCTACACTTGTCCCACCCCGACCACCATGCCCCGTCTACACTGGTCCCACCCCGACCAACATGCCCCATCTACATTAGTCCCACCCCAACCAACATGCCCGATCTACACTAGTCCCACCCCGACCAACATGCCCCATCTACACTAGTCCCACCACGACCAACATGCCCCATCTACACTTGTCCCACCTGCCCACGTTTGGCCCATATCCCTCCAAACCTGTCCTATCCATGTACCTCTCCAACTGTTTCTTAAACGTTGGGATAGTCCCAGCCTCAACTACCTCCTCCGGGAGCTCGTTCCATACACCCACCACCCTCTGTGTGGAAAAGTTGACCCTCAGGTTCCAATTAAATCTTTTCCCCTTCACCTTGAACCCGTGTCCTCTGGTCCTCGATTCGCCTACTCTGGGCAAGAGACTCTGTGCGTCTGTCTAGCCGATCTATTCCCCTGGTGATTTTGTACACCTCTATAAGATCGCCCCTCCCTCATCCTCCTGCGTTCCAAGGAATAGAGTCCCAGCCCTATGCCCCAACCTCTCCCTGTAGCTCACACCC
>NW_022630099.1:5137195-5179480 GCF_010909765.2 Amblyraja radiata
AGACCAAACGCAGACTGGACGATCACTTCGCACAACACCTTCGTTCAGCCCGCCTGAACCTCCCGGTTGCCAAACACTTTATTTCTCATTCCCATTCCCACACAGGCCTTTCTGTTCAAATATTTCGCTTGGGCAACTTACAGCCCTGGACGGTATGAATATTGATTTATCTAACTTCAAGTAGCCCCGGCATTCCCTCTCTCTCTATCTGTGATCTATCACAGCTGACTCTGTTATCAAAGAAAAACAATTCCCTGAACAAGGAAGTCATTAAAAAAAATGTGACTGAACCTTCGTCTATTGTACAGAGACGTCCTTAACATATTACCTCACGCAAGAGGGCTTGTGTACAAAAACAGGGATGTAATGTTGAGGCTCGATAAGGCGCTGGTCAGGTCACATTTGGAATATTGTGAGCAATATTGGGCACCATATCTGTGGAAGGATGTGCCGGCTCTAGAGAGGATCCAGAGGAGGTTTTACAAGAATTATTCCAGGAATGAGCGGGTTAACCGGCGATGAGCGTTTGTCGGCACTGGGCCTGTACTCACTGGAGTTTAGAAGAATGAGGGGGGACCTCATTGAAACGTACAGAATAGTGAAAGTCCCGGATAGAGTGGATGTGGAGAGGATGTTTCCACCAGTGAGCGTCTAGGACCAGAGGGCACATCCTCAGAATTAAAGGGCGTTCTTTTAGGAATGAGACGAGGAGCAATTTATTTAGTCGGAGGGTGGTGAATCTGTGGGATTCGTTGCCACAGAAGGCTGTGGAGGCCAAGCCATTGAATATATTTTAAGGCAGAGATAGATATATTCTTGCTTAGTACGGTTGCCAATAGACAATAGACAATAGGTGCAGGAGTAGATTCTATATTCAATACTCTGACTGATGAAGGCCAATGTGCCAAAAGCCTTTTTGACCACCTTACCTACCTGCGACTCGACCTTCATGGAACCATGCACCTGTACTCCTAGATCCTTCTGCTCTACAACACTACCCAGAGGCCGACCATTCACTGTGTAGGTCCTGCCCTTGCTACATTCTACGATCAGTTCCCTGACTGATGAAGGCTAACACACCAAAATCCGTCTTCACCGCTCTGTATCTGCAGTAAAACGTTGGACCATTTTAGCCACAGCTAACAGGGGGGGAAATACTTGTATGATATATTTAAGCTATATTTAAGAGGGAGTTAGATGTGGCCCTTGTGGGTAATGGGGTCAGGGGGTATGGAGAGAAGGCAGGTACAAGATACTGAGTTGGATGATCAGCCATGATCATATTGAATGGCGGTGCTGACTTGAAGGGCCGAATGGCCTCAACTCCTGCATCTATTGTCTATTATCAACAGCGATGAAATCACGAGATGGATTTGTGTAATCAACATAATTTTTGTACAATATGAAAAATCACGATAGTTGATTGATACATTTGATCAATTCATGCCGATTAGATCAATGAATCAGTGTTCGGCATCAACATTATACACTGGCCGACAAGCAAAATAAAGACATGTTGTACCTACCCAGAACATCGATTTCTATTGATGAGGAAATGTACCTTCCGGTCACATCGTTAAAGGCCTGACAGACATATCTCCCAATGTTTTCAGTGGAAACATTGGGAATGTTGAGTTGGTCTCCACTCTGGTCCAAGTCACCTGGAATATACCAACTCAACACAGCAGCTGGTTTAGACTGTGCAGAACAGGTTAAAGTGACGTTGGTCCCGGGAGAGTAAACAGGGGTGTCGGGATCAGGAATTATAATCGGAATATCCGGCCCGTGTACAACAAACGCACAAAGAGACAAAAGAACAAGGGATTGTGATGAACGTGAGGAAGTGGGAGAAGGGAAGCGGGAGGAGGGAGAGTGGACCATCACCTCAGGAAGCGCTCGCCAACACGGCGGCCGATCTACAGGGTCAACAAGACACACGAGGTACTGTGCAGAACATAATCACATAGAACATCGAAAAGTAAACAGACACACAGAAAATAGGTGCAGGTGTAGATCATTTGGTCCTTCGAGCCAGCACCGCCGTTCAATATGATCATGGTTGATCATTCAAAATCAGTACACCGTTCCAGTTTTCTCCCCATATCCTTTGATTCTGTTAGCCCTAAGAGCTAAATCTAACTTGCTCTTGAAAACATTCAGTGAATTGGCCTCCACTGCCTTCTGTGGCAGAGAATCCCACAGATTCACAACTCTCTGGGTGAAAAAGATTGTTCCTCATCTTAGTCCTAAATGGCCGACCCCTTATTCTTAAATTGTGTGTGGCCCCTGGTTCTGGACTCCCCCCAACATGAGGAACATTTTTCCTGCATCTAGCCTGTTCAACCCCTTAAGAATTGTCCATAGTTCGAAAAGATCCCCTCTCTGGGTCGATTAGACTTCTATTCACTGGAATTTCGGATGAGACGGGATCTTCTGGAAACATAACCTTACTTAAAGGATGGGACAGTGTTGATGCAGGATAAAATGTTCCCAATTATGGGGGAGTTCAGAACCAGGGGTCACAGTTTAAGAATAAGGTGTCAGCCATTTATGACTGTGATGAGGAAAAACATTTTCTCCCAGAGATTTGTGAATCTGAGGAATTCTCTGCCACAGTAGGCAGTGGAGGCCAATTCGCTGGATGATTTCAAGAGAGAGTTAGATTTAGCTATTTGGGCTAATTGAATCAAGGGGTATGTGGTGAAAGCAGGAACGGGTTTACTGATTTTGGATTATCACCCATGATCATATTGAATGGCGGTGCTGGCTCAAATGGCCGAATGGTCTACTTCTACATCTATTGTTTATGTCTCTGTGTTCCTCAAATATGTCCATGACTCTTTTCACACGCGAAAGCATCCCGACTTTTGTCTGCAAAAATGGATCACGATTGATTGATTAGAAATAATGTTAGATTTTTGAATCAGAAATTTTGCAATTGGATTGTGCAGAAAGACGCAGAGAGTTCATTCGAGGCAAAAGCAAGATGTGGCATGGCAGGATGAGACACGCAACAGATCAGGTGAAAGTTATTACGTCCTGCTGTGGAGGTATTGCAATGGCTGCTCTTTCTATGAATATTAGTGGCCCAATGATCAGCTCATAAGCGATCAGAGCAGAATTAGGCCATTCGGCCCATCAAGTCCTCACCGCCATTCAATTGTGGCTTATCTATCTCTCCCTCCTAACCTCATTCTCCTGCCTTCTCACCATAACCCCTGACACCCGCATTGATCAAGAATCTATCTATCTCTGCCATAAAAGTATCCATTGATTAGGCCTCCACCGCCTTCTGTACCAATGAAATCCACAGATTCACCACCCTCTGACTAAAGACATTCCTCCTCATCTCCAACCTAAAATTACATTCTTTAATTCTTAGGCTGTGACCTCTAGTCCACACGAGCCGAACTGAGACTTGAACTCGCCTTTCCTCCGGCGGTCCAGAACTCTTTGGGCCTAGACTTAGATTCCCAGACACACCACTGGCAGAAACAGACCATATCCATTCCTTCTCTCCAGAGATGCTGCCTGTTCCGCTGAGTTACTCCATTTCATTTGTGTGCCTATCTTCGGTGTTAAGGGCATTTGGTCATAAGGAATAGGAGTCCAATTAGGTCATTTGGAACACCTCACATATATCTATATTAAATGGTTTTATCCATGTAATGCACGTTTCCCCAATGCCCCCACCCCTCCCACCCACTGTCCTCTCTCCCCTGAATCATCTCGCTCAGCAGGACAGGTAACAAGTGGTGAATGATGCCCGGCCACTTACAAAGGACATCGAGATGGAACGACTCGCTTGGCTTCGCGCTAACCGGGATGGAGGCCCGGCAGGTGAACGGCCCGTCCGCCCGCAATACTCCGGTAATGGTGAGTGTGTTGTTAGAGGCGCTCAGTTCCAACCTGCTGCCGTTAGATATCTCACGCTATTGTCTTCAATCCACGTGTAAGATACGTCAGTCCCTGTCGCGACACAGGTCAAGACCACGGTGTCATTGTGCTCTATGAAGCTGCGGGCATTGGAGGTGATATTGGGTGTGGAAACAGGCTCTGTTAAATACACAGGAGTTGGTGGTTAGTGAACAGGTGAATAAGGAACAAAACACAGAAGGTGGTGGATTAATGAAAGATGGCGACTGTGCGGAATGAGAACGTGTTAGAGAAAACTGGCGTCCAGGTTCAGGAACAGCTTCTTCCCAACGCCAACACTGCCCGGTCCATCACAGGTACTGACCTCCCACCATCAAAAGTCCATCATAGACGCTGACCACCCCTCCATCAAAGGTCCATAACAGATACTGACCTCCCCTCCATTGAAGGATCATCACAGATCCTGGCCTCCGCACCATCGAAGACCCATCACAGATGCTGACTATCTACAAGAGGCGCTGCCTCAAACGGACAGCCAGCATCATCAGAGGCTCACGTCACCCTGGCCATTCTCTCGTTTCACTCCTGCCACAGGGAAGAATGCACAGGATCCCGAAAACCGTGACCTCTGGATTCAGGAGCAAGTTTTTCCCAATAACTATTTTTTAATTAATTATGGACGCAGCCCAGACCATCACATCAAACCAACTTCCCTTCCATCCACTCAATCTACACCTCACGCTGCCTCGGCAATGCCAGCAGCATCATCAACATAGCAACATAGACTTTAGGAGCAGGTGTAGGCCATTCGGCCCTTCGAGCCTGCACCGCCATTCAATATGATCAGCCATGATCATATTGAATGGCGGTGCAGGCTCTAAGGGCCGAATGGCCTACTCCTGCACCTAATTTATATGTTTCTATGTTTCTATGATCATCCAACTCAGTATCCTGTACCTGCCTTCTCTCCATATCTCCTGATCCCTTTAGCCACAAGGGCCACATCTAACTCCCTCTTAAATATAGCCAATTAACTGTGGCCTCAACTACCTTCTGTGGCAGAGAATTCCACAGATTCACCACTCTCTGTGTGAGTGGGGCGGACTGCGGGAGTGGGGCACCGTTGTGTTTGGCTGCTCCGCCTGCAGTCCGTCCTTTCACCTTTATTTTATTTTATTTTTAGTCCTGTTACTACAAAATGTTTGTTGGAGGTCTTCTTTTATGTGGTGGGTGGGTGGGTGGGGGGTGGGGGGTGGGGGAGGGGAAGGGGGAAACTTTTCCTGGTCGGAGAGTCGGTTTCCCTCCGAGCTGCTTCTTCGCCCCTTCCTCGCGGCCTACCATTAGACTGTTGCAGCGTTTCCTGTCGGGATCGGCCGGGACTACAGCTTCGGCGGCGGTGCAGCGCTGGGACACCAACACGGAGTGGGTGATGCCTTGCCGGGTCGCCGTGCGGTAAGCTCCGGAGTACTGTGACCGCCGACCAACATCCGAGCAGCTGTGGCTGCGGAGCGTCCAGTTGCAGGCGGCGCAGGATTTAAACACCGCGGAGCCTGGGATTCGAGATCACCAGAGTCGGAGCTCCAACTAGCGCGGCCTGAGGACTTCGGGTCATATTCGCAACAGGTCGCCGAAAATTTTCAATGTTGAAAATCAAGCGGCGACCAGAAAAATGTGACTATTCACGACCATATAGGCGTCACCCCACGACATGTCGACGAAAACATCGCGTAAGTGGGACAGCCACAGGTTTCAGCCGAAGACGGGCAGCAAATGCTGGGGTAACACGGCGGGCGACAGGCAGCGTCTCTGGAGAGAAGGAACGGGTGGCCCTTCTCCTCGACCAGAAACGTCACCCATTCCTTCTCCCCAGAGACGCTGCCTCTCCGCCGGTTGGGTTACTCCAGCATTTTGTGCCTGACTTCGACGAATCTAAAGTCGGGAACCACTTTCCCAAAAGCTTCTGAAGGTTTGAAGGCGTAGCGTTAAAGAGCATTTGACTCTACCTCGGAGCACGTGACAAAAACTAAACTAAACTTAACTAGACTAAACCTCGAGCCTAAAGAGCCTGTCCCACTTAGGCGACTCTTTAGGCGACTTCCAGGGACAAGTTTTATTGAAATTCACATACGACACCTGGCGACAACCTACGACAACACTACGACAACCGACGGCAATCTACATCAGCAAAAATTGTCGCAAGTACCGCTGAAAATGTTTCAACATGTCCCAAAAAATCGACTATGTGGGACAGGCCCATAAAGATTGCATGTAAAACAAAGCATTTGCATCAACCGCATCAGGTCGTAGATTTACCTTCTTATTTGCAACGGGGGATTTGATGCAGTTTTTAATTTGTGAAGTATGCAGGTTTAAGGCTTTGTTTAACAAATCTAGTGGGATTTCTACCGCTAAAGGAGGGTCTGACCTAGGCAAGATTGTGGACGGGATATCAAAGAAAGATACTCCTTGATCAGATCCCCATCCACCGACTCAGCCACATGCAATTACCAAACCTATATTGTTGAGAATTGGGGTAGTGAAGAGAAACAAAGACTTTGCAAGTTGGCATCAGGTCTGAAGAAAGGTCTCGACCCAAAAGGGAGTACAGAGAAGGTTCACCAGACTGATTCCTGGGATGTCAGGACTTCCATATGAAGAAAGACTGGATAGACTCGGCTTGTACTCGCTAGAATTTAGAAAATTGAGGGGGGATCTTATAGAAACTTACAAAATTCTTAAGGGGTTGGACAGGCTAGATGCGGGAAGATTGTTCCCGATGTTGGGGAAGTCCAGAACAAGGGGTCACACAGTTTAAGGATAAGGGGGAAGACTTTTAGGACCGAGATGAGAAAAGAGGACCAGAGAGTTGTGAATCTGTGGCCATTTGGGACTGAGATGAGGAGAAACTTTTCCACCCAGAGAGTTGTGAATTTGTGGAATTCCCTGCCACAGAGGGCAGTGGAGGCCAAGTCGCTGGATGGATTTAAGAGAGAGTTACGTAGAGCTCTAGGGGCTAGTGGAGTCAATGGATATGGGGAGAAGGCAGGCACGGGTTATTGATTGGGGACGGTCAGCCATGATCACAATGAATGGCGGGGCAGTGTTCCAATGGCCGAATTGCCTCCTCTTGCACCTATTTTCTATGTTTCTATGAATCAATGTTCCCGCTGGGCCTCTGTGCAGCCCTAATTGTCTTTGTCCTCCCCTCCCCACACAAATTTGGACTTGGGTAATCTAATCGCTGGAGATACAGAGAGAGGGAGTGGATGAATGTATGTATAGGGTTGGTAATGATGAGCTGGTTCTGAGGGAGACTCACAAACCACATCGACATTATATGGGTCGCTTGTTCTATTGTTCTTGCCGTCCGATGCGAGGCAGGTGAATCCCTCATCAAACTTCAATACGTCGGAGATGATGAGGGTTTGATTGTCCAGAACGAGGGTAGCTCTATCACCCAGGCCGATGGTTTTATTCCACTGAAACCACTCGAAGTGTTTGGCCTTCCAGCTGACTTGACACGTGAGAGCCACCGTGTCCGTGAACTCGACTGGGTGAGAATTATTGGTGGTGATTGTCGGCTTGTCAATAACCTCTGTCGAAAGATGGGAGATTAACGTTTTAGAGGGGCCGACGAGAGGAACTGCAGGCGCTGGTTGTCCAAAACAAAAAAAATGACACTAAGTGCTGGAGTGAAGCACTGAGTGCTGGAGTAACTCAGCGGGTCATGCAGCATCTGTGGAGAACATGGATAGGTGACGTTTCACAGAGTGCTGGAGTAACTCAGCGGGTCAGGCAGCATCTGTGGGGAACATGGATAGGTGACGTTTCACAGAGTGCTGGAGTAACTCAGCGGGTCAGGCAGCATCTATGGAGAACATGGATCGGTGACGTTTCTCAGTGCTGGAGTAACTCAGCGGGTCAGGCAGCATCTGTGGGGAACATGGATAGGTGACGTTTCACAGAGTGCTGGAGTAACTCAGCGGGTCAGGCAGCATCTGTGGGGAACATGGATAGGTGACGTTTCACAGAGTGCTGGAGTAACTCAGCGGGTCAGGCAGCATCTGTGGGGAACATGGATAGATGACGTTTCACTAAGTGCTGGAGTAACTCAGCGGGTCAGGCAGCATCTGTGGAGAACATGGATAGATGACTTTTCACAGAGTGCTGGAGTAACTCAGTGGGACAGGCAGCATCTGTGGAGAACATGGATAGGTGACGTTTCACAGAGTGCTGGAGTAACTCAGCGGGTCAGGCAGCATCTGTGGAGAACATGGATAGGTACATTGAAAGGTACTGAATAGGTAAAGGCCCGGGTAGAGTGGATGTGGAGAGGATGTATCCACTAGTGGGAGAGTCTAGGACCAGAAGGCACAGCCTCAGATTTAAAGGACGTTCCTTTAGGAAGGAGATGAGGAGGAATTTCTTTAGCCAGAGGGTGGTGAATCTGTGGGATTCTTTGCCACAGACGGATGTGGAGTCCACAAGTCAGTGGATATATTTAAGGCAACGATAGATAGATTGTTGATTAGTGCGGGTGACAGGGGTTATGGGGAGAAGGCAGGAGAATGGGGTTAGGAGGGAGAGATAGATCAGCCATGATTCAATGGCGGAGTAGACTTTGTGTGTGTGTTTGATTAGGGTTCCAGCCAACTGCAGTTTCCATTTACTCCAATTGCCTGATCCATAAATGACCCCTCCCCCACTTCTCACAGTTTCGTCACATTCACAAACGATGGGCAAAGTCTAATCGGCTGAATTTACAAAGACATCCCATTTTTTGTTTTGTACCAAAATAAACACAACTGCTATCTACCTCGTTGTTGACCCTCGGACTATCCTTGCTGGTTTTCCTTGCACTAAACGTTCTTCCCTTCATCCTGCATGCACACACTGTAAGTGGCTCGATTGTAATCATGTATTGTCTTTCTGCTGACTGGATAGCACGCAACAAAAAACTTTTCACTGTACCTCGACTGAAAACTGCATTGTCAATAGACTATAGAGGAGCTGGAGTATTGCGTATAGTTTTGGTCTCCTAACCTGAGGAAAGACATTCTTGCCATAGAGAGAGAGAGAGAGTACAGAGAAGGTTCACCAGACTGATTCCTGGGATGTCAGGACTTTCATATGAAGAAAGACTGGATTGGCTCGGCTTGTACTCGCTAGAATTTAGAAGATTGAGGGGGGATCTTATAGAAACTTACAACATTCTTAAGGGGTTGGACAGGCTAGATGCAAGAAGATTGTTCCCGATGTTGGGGAAGTCCACAACAAGGGGCCACACAGTTTAAGGATAAGGGGGAAATCCTTTAGGACCGAGATGAGAAAAACATTTTTCACACAGAGAGTGGTGAATGTGTGGAATTCTCTGCCACAGAAGGTAGTTGAGGCCAGTTCATTGGCTATATTTAAGAGGGAGTTAGATGTGGTCCTTGTGGCTAAAGGGATCAGGTGGTATGGAGAGAAGGCAGATACAGGATACTGAGTTGGATGATTAGCCATGAGCATATTGAATGGCGAATGGTGCAGACCTACTCCTGCACCTATTTTCTATGTTTCTATGAGTGAACTGCAGACGCTGGTTTAAACCGATGAAAGACGCATAAATGCTGGAGTGACTCAGCGGGACAGGCAGCGTCTCTGGCGAGAAGGGACGGGTGACGTTGCGGGCCGAGACCCTTCTTCAGACAGAGTCAGGGGAGAGGGAGACACAGAGATAAGGAAGTGCAAGGTGTGAAAAGGGGACATCAAAATGGTTGCAGTTCAAGGAAACAAATGGAGAATAGGTCATTTGTAGCTGGGGGAATTAGACATCTCAGCAAACAGAGATAGTCTGAATGTCCCCGATTACATATTATCGCTCACGCACACACGCACACACACGCACGCACGCACACACGCACGCACACACGTGCTCTGGCACGGGCTCTGACACGGGTGAACACGAGAAAAGCTGCAGGCCCCGATGGCATCTCGGGGCGAGTACTCAAGTCCTGTGCTACGCAGCTAGCTCCAGTGCTCACTACATTATTCAACCTCTCCCTGGACAAGTCCGTGGTCCCTGCCTGCTTCAAAAAATCCATCATTGTACCGGTACCAAAAAATGCCTCCCCAGCCTGTCTGAATGACTACCGTCCGGTGGCCCTTACCTCGGTAGTCATGAAATGCTTTGAGAGGCTGGTGAAGAATCACATCTGCGCCTTCCTCCCTCGGAACATGGACCCGTTGCAGTTCGCATACCGTCCGAACAGATCCACGGACGATGCGGTCTCCCAGGTCTTGCACACCGCTCTCTCCCATCTGGACAGCCAGAAGGGGGGCTACGTGAGGATGCTGTTCATAGACTACAGTTCAGCCTTCAACACGATAGTCCCCACCATACTGGCCGGGAAGCTAATGGAATTGGGGCTCAACACCTCCCTGTGTGCCTGGGTCCTGGACTTTCTCACCGCCAGGCCCCAGGTAGTCAAGATGGGAGGGAATACATCGAAGTCCCTCACCCTGAGCACAGGATCGCCCCAGGATTGCGTCCTCAGCCCCCTATTGTACTCCCTGTACACACATGACTGTGTGGCTAGGTTCAGCTCCAACTGAATAATTAAGTTTGCTGATGACACTGTGGTGGTGGGCCTGATCTCAGGCAACGACGAGAGGGCCTACCGGGAGGAGGTGGCTGGTCTAGCACTCTGGTGTCAGGATAACAGCCTCCTCTTGAACATCAAAAACACGAAGGAGCTGATCATGGACTTTAGGAGGGCACATCATCCGAGGACGTACACTCCATTGAGGATAAATGGGGATCCTGTGGATAGGGTGAACTGTTTTAAATATCTGGGAGTCCACATCTCCGAGGATATGACATGGGCATCACACGCCTCAGCACTCGTGAGTAAGGCAAGGCAGCGCCTTTACCACCTCAGGCAATTGAGGAAATTCAGAGTGTCTCCGAGGATCCTCCAGTGCTTCTACGCAGCGGCGATGGAAAGCATCTTGTCCGGGAATATTACCATCTGGTTTGGGAATTGCTCTGCCAAGGACACGAAGGCTCTGCAGAGAGTAGTGCGTTCGGCCGAACGCACTATGGAAACTTCACTCGCCCCCTTGAAGGAACTATACAACAGGAGGTGCAACTCCAGAGCAAATAAAATCATGGGAGACCCCTTCCACCCCTGCAACGGACTGTTCCAGCTGCTACGGTCAGGCAAACGCCTCCGTTGCCATGCGGTGAGAACAGAGAGGTTGAGAATGAGTTTCTTCCCAGAGGCCATTCGGACTGTAAACGCCTATCTCACCAGGGACTAACTCTACTGAACGTTTTTCCTTCCATTATTTATTATGTAAAAGAATATGTGTGTTATGATTGTGTTTATAATTTGTTTGGTTGTTTGTCTTTTGCACAAAAGTCCGCGAGCATTGCGACTTTCATTTCACTGCACATCTCGTATGTGTATGTGACAAATAAACTTGACTTGACTTGACTTGACACACTCGAACACACACACACACACACACACACACACACACACACAGGCACACACGCACACACACACACACACACACACACACACACACACATACACACACGAACACACACACACAGCCACACACACGCACACACACACCACACATACACCACACCAACACACACACACACACACACACACACACACACACACACACACACACCACACACACACACACACACACACACACACACACCACACACACACACACACACACACACACACACACCACACACAACAACACAGAACACCACACAACACAACACACACATCACACCACACACACACACGGATCGGAAAATACAAGCGCAGATGGTGAGCTGGTTAACGGCGAACTCGGCTGCGCGGTGGATCTGACTCGCTGTAGCCGGTGTGTGTGTGTGTCTGTGTGTTTTTAACACCGTTAGTAAATGTAGAGTCAGCTGGGGAATTGTTCGACAGCATCTGCCGAAACCGCCAACACAGAACTGAAGGGAATATTAACCCCTTCCCTGCCGGAAGGAACAACAAAACACAGGTGTCAGAGGTTATGGGGAGAAGGCAACAGACTGAGTTAAAGGACGTTCCTTTAGGAAGGAGATGATGAGGAATTTCTTTAGCCAGAGGGCGGTGAATCTGTGGGATTCGTTGCCACAGACGGCTGTGGAGGCCACAAGTCTGTGGATATGTTTTAAGGCAGAGATAGATAGATTGTTGATTATTGCGGGGATTCGTCAGGGGTTATGGGGAGAAGGCAGGAGAATGGGGTTAGGAGGGAGAGATTGATCTGCCGTGATTGAATGGTGGAGTAGACTTGAGGGGCCGAATGGACTAATTCTGCTCCTATCACTTATATCCCTTCAATAAATAGCATAATCCTCAATTGTCCTGCTGAATTTGACCAGGGCAGCATTTGCTTCACCTGGATCAGGACACAATCTTTCTTCACACACGAACAGCTGCAGGAGCCTGAAAACTGTAAGGTCCAGATCCTGGAGCAGCTTCTTCCCAGACACCAGGCTATTAAACACTACGGCCTTCTAATAGTCTCTGAACTCATGGACTTGGGGACATTGGGTGTGTGTGTGTGTGTGTGTGTGTGTGTGTGTGTGTGTGTGTGTGTGTGTGTGAGAGAGTGTTTATGTCTGTTTTAGAGAAAATGTGTATTTGTGTGTAGGTGTGTGTGTGAGTGTGTGAGTGTGTCAGACATAATGTGTGTGTTTGAGAGATGTGTGTGTGTTTGTGTGTAGGTGTTTGTGAGTGTGTGTGTATAAGTGAGAATGTGTATGTGTGTGTAGGTGTGTGTGAGTGTGTGTGTATAAGAGAGAATGTGTATGTGTGTGTTAATGAGAGAATGAGTGTGTGTTCGAGAGAATGTGTGTGTGTGTGTTAGCGTGAAAGTGTGTGTGTGTGTGTGTGTGTGTGTGTGTGTTAGCGTGAAAGTGTGTGTGTGTGTGTGCGTGTGTGTGTGAGGTGGCGGGTGTGTGTGTGAGAGGGGTCGGGTGTGTGTGTGTGTGTGTGTGTGTGCCTGCCCCTCATTCTTAAACTGATCGCTGATAGATCTGCCATGATAGAATGGATGAGTAACCTGGTTGGACCGAATGGCCTCCTTCAGCTGCAATTTCTTGCGGTCTGTTGAGCCATAGGTCTTGTTTACCAGATGTATGACTTGGCCGTTCATGGTCGGCGCAAGTGTTTAGCAATTTCCGGTTTCTGCTGCCTGGTCTGTGTTGTTCTGCTTTCCATGGAAGCCCCCCCCCCCCCCCCCCCCCCCCCCCACACACACACCATATTTACTAACTTCCTCATATTATGTTTTCCCATCACAACACATATCTCCTAATGGCTTACCTAAGAATAAGGGGGCACTTTAAAAATAAGGGGTCGGCCATTTGGAACGGAGACGAGGAAACACTTTGTTCAAGAAGGAACTGCAGATGCTGGAAGATCGAAGGTACACAAAAATGCTGGGGAAACTCAGCGGGTGCAGCAGCATCTATGGAGCGAAGGAAATAGGCGACGTTTCGGGCCAAAATCCTTCTTCAGACTGATAGGGGGTGGGGGGGGGGGGGGGGAGAAGGAAGGAAAAAGGGAGGAGGAAGAGCCCGAGGGCGGGGGGATGAGAGGAGATAGCTCGAGGGTTAAGGAAGGGGAGGAGACAGCAAGGGCAAGCAAAACTGGGAGAATTCAACGTTCATGCCATCGGGGCGCAAACAACCCAGGCGGAATATGAGGTGCTGTTCCTCCAATTTCCGGTGTTGCTCACTCTGGCAATGGAGCAGACCCAGGACAGAGAGGTCGGATTGGGAATGGGAGGGGGAGTTGAAGTGCTGAGCCACCGGGAGTTCAGGTAGGTTATTGCGGACTGAGCGGAGGTGTTCGGCGAAACGATCGCCCAACCTCCGCTTAGTCTCCCCGATGTAAATCAGCTGACATCTATAGCAGCGGATGCAGTAGATGAGGTTGGAGGAGATGCAGGTGGACCTTTGTCGCACCTGGAACGACTGCTTGGCGAGGAAACAATTTTCCACCCAGAGAGTTGTGAGTCTGTGGAATTCTCTGCCTCAAAGGGCGGTGGAGGCCGGTTCTCTGGATACTTTCAAGAGAGAGTTAGACAGGGCTCTTAAAGATAGCGGAGTCAGGGATATGGGGAGAAGGCAGGAACGGGGTACTGATTGGGGATGATCAGCCATTGAATGGCGGTGCCGGCACGATGGGCCGAATGGTCTACTCCTACACCTATTGTCTATTGTCTATTGTCCTATTAATAGGAAGCGCAGTCCTGAACCTACCTCATTGGTGACCCTCGGACTATCCTTGATCGGACTTTGCTGGCTTTACCTTGCACTATCATGTATCTGTACACTGTAAATGGTTCGTTGCTGTTCATATATTGTCTTTCCGAAACATTGTCTATACATATAAAATTACAAAAGGATTGGACAAGCTAGATGCAGGAAAAATGTACCCAATGTTGGGCGAGTCCAGAACCAGGGGCCACACACAGTCTTAGAATAAGGGGGAGGTCATTTAAGACTGAGGTGAGCAAAACCTTTTTCACCCAGAGAGTTGTGAATCTGTGGCCATTTGGGAGTGAGATGAGGTGAAACCTTTTCACCCAGAGAGTTGTGAATCTGTGGCCATTTGGGACTGAGATGTGGATACACTTTTCCACCCAGAGAGTTGTGAATCTGTGGCCATTTGGGACTGAGATGAGGATAAACTTTTTCACCCAGGGAGTTGTGAATTTGTGGAATTCCCTGCCACAGAGGGCAGTGGAGGCCAAGTCACTGGATGGATTTAAGAGAGAGTAAGATAGAGCTCTAGGGGCTAGTGCAGTCAAGGGATATGGGGAGAAGGCAGGCACGGGTTATTGATAGGGGACGATCAGCCATGATCACAATGAATGGAGGTGCTGACTTGAAGGGCCGAATGGCCTCCTCCTGCACCTATTTTCCATGTTTCTATGTTTCTATGTTTCCGCTTACTGGATAGCACGCAAAGCAAAAGCTTTTCACTGTACCTCGGTACACGTGACAATAAATTTAACTATCTAACCTTCCCCCCCGTCCATTCTGTCTTGAGGAATTTGCGGAATGAGATGGGACTTTTTGGAGGAATATGGGTGCAGTGGGAGGGAGGGGGGTCAACGTTCTCACTAGGGCCCTATACAACTGCAGAAGGACCAGAAAATCTCACAAGGCCGCGAGAAACCACAGTGAATTGTGGACGCAGTCCAGACCATCACACACACACAAACCAACCTCCCTTCCATCGATCGCCTCCATCTACACCTCACGCTGCCTCGGCAAGGCCAGCAGCAGCATCGCGGATCAGTCTCACCCCCCGCTCACTCCCTCTCCTCCCCTCTCCCATCGGGCAAGAGGTACAGAAGTGTGAAAACGAACGCACACGCCTCCAGATTCAAGGGCAGTTTCTTCCCGGCTGTTATCAGGCAACTGAACCGTCCTCTCACCAACTAGAGAGCGGTCCTGACCTCCCATCTACCTCATTGGTGACCCTCGGACTATCTTCAATCGGGCTTGACTTTGCACTAAACGTTATTCCCTTTATCCTGTATCTGTACACTGTGGACTGCTCGATTGTGATCATGTAGTCAGGGAAGATATTACAGCAGTGCTTTGGCAGGATAGATTGGAGGGCTCATCTAGGGAGGCTATTTGGGTGGAACTGAGAAGTGGGAAAGGTGTAGCAACACATATAGGGGTGCATTATAGACCGCCAAATGGGGAACGAGAATTGGAAGAGCAAATATGTAAGGAGATAGCAGATATTAGTAGTAAGCACAAGGAAGTGATTGTGGGAAATTTCAACTTTCCACACATAGACTGGGAAACACATTCTGTAAATGGGCTGGATGGTTTGGAGTTTGCAAAATGTGTGCAGGATAGTTTTTTGCCGCAATACATGGAGGTACCTACTAGAGGAGGGGCAGTGCTGGACCTCCTGTCGGGAAATGAGACGGGACAGGTGGCGGAGGTATGCGTTGGGGAGCACTTCGGGTCCAGTAATCACAGTACCATTAGTTTCAATATAATTACGGAGAAGGTCAGAACTGGACCTAGGGTTGAGATTTTTGATTGGAGAAAGGCTAACTTTGATGAGATGCGAGATGATTTAAAAGAAATAAAGAAACTATTCTATTCTATTCTATTCTAAAAGGAGTGGACTGGGACATTTTGTTTTATGGGAAAGATGTAGAAGAGAAATGGTGGACATTTATAGGGAACATTTTAAGAGTACAGAATCTTTATGTTCCTGTTCGGTTGAAAGGAAACAGCAACAATTGGAAAGAGCCCTGGTTTTCAAGGGAAATTGGACATCTTGTTCGGAAAAAGAGGGAGATCTACAATAATTATAGGCAGCATGAAGTAAATTAGGTGCTTGTGGAGTATAAGGAATGTAAAAAGAATCTCAAGAAAGAAATTAGAAAAGCTATATTAATAGCAAAATGATAACGAGGGATAAAATTGGTCCATTGGAGAAACAGAGTGGGCAGCTATCTGCAGAGCCAAAAGAGATGGGGGAGATATTGAACAATTTCTTTTCTTCGGTATTCACCAAGGAGAAGGATATTGAATTATGTGAGGTAAGGGAAACGAGTAGAGTAGTTATGGATACTATGAGTTTCAAAGTAAAAGAAGTACTGACACTTTTGAAAAATATAAAAGTGGATAAGTCTCCAGGACCTGACAGGATATTCCCTAGGACATTGAGGGAAGTTAGTGTAGAAATAGCCGGGGCTATGACAGAAATATTTCAAATGTCATTAGAAACGGGAATAGTCCCCGAGGATTGGCGTACTGCGCATGTTGTTCCATTGTTTAAAAAGGGTTCTAAGAGTAAACCTAGCAATTATAGACCTGTTAGTTTGACTTCAGTGGTGGGCAAATTAATGGAAAAGATACTTAGAGATAATATATATAAGCATCTGGATAAACAGGGTCTGATTAGGAACAGTCAACATGGATTTGTGCCTGGAAGGTCATGTTTGACTAATCTTCTTGAATTTTTTGAAGAGGTTACTAGGGAAATTGACGAGGGTAAAGCAGTGGATGTTGTCTATATGGACTTTAGTAAGGCCTTTGACAAGGTTCCTCATGGAAGGTTGGTTAAGAAGGTTAAACTGTTGGGTATAAATGCAGGAATAGCAAGATGGATTCAGCAGTGGCTGAATGGGAGAAGCCAGAGGGTAATGGTGGATGGCTGTTTGTCGGGTTGGAGGCAGGTGACTAGTGGGGTGCCTCAGGGATCTGTGTTGGGTCCTTTGTTGTTTGTCATGTACATCAATGATCTGGATGAAGGGGTGGTAAATTGGATTAGTAAGTATGCAGATGATACCAAGATAGGGGGTGTTGTGGATAATGAAGAGGATTTCCAAAGTCTACAGAGTGATTTAGGCCATTTGGAAAAATGGGCTGAAAGATGGCAGATGGAGTTTAATGCTGATAAATGTGAGGTGTTACACCTTGGCAGGACAAATCAAAATAGGACGTACATGATAAATGGTAGGGAATTGAAGAATACAGTTGAACAGAGGGATCTGGGAATAACCGTGCATAGTTCCTTGAAGGTGGAATCTCATATAGATAGGGTGGTAAAGAAAGCTTTTGGTATGCTAGCCTTTATAAATCAGAGCATTGAGTATAGAAGCTGGGATGTAATGTTAAAATTGTACAAGGCATTGGTGAGACCAAATCTGGAGTATGGTGTACAATTTTGGTCGCCCAATTATAGGAAGGATGTCAACAAAATAGAGAGAGTACAGAGGAGATTTACTAGAATGTTGCCTGGGTTTCAACAACTAAGTTACAGAGATAGGTTGAATAAGTTAGGTCTTTATTCTCTGGAGCGCAGAAGGTTAAGGGGGGACTTGATAGAGGTCTTTAAAATGATGAGAGGGATAGACAGAGTTGATGTGATCAAGCTTTTCCCTTTGAGAATAGGGAAGATTCAAACAAGAGGACATGACTTCAGAATTAAGGGACAGAAGTTTAGGGGTAACATGAGGGGGAACTTCTTTACTCAGAGAGTGGTAGCGGTGTGGAATGAGCTTCCAGTGGAAGTGGTGGCGGCAGGTTCGTTGGTATCATTTAAGAATAAATTGGATAGGCATATGGATGAGAAGGGAATGGAGGGTTATGGTATGAGTGCAGGCAGGTGGGACTAAGGGAAAAAAGTTGTTCGGCACGGACTTGTAGGGCCGAGATGGCCTGTTTCCGTGCTGTAATTGTTATATGGTTATATGGTTATATGTACAGTCTTCCCGCTGACTGGTTAGATAGCAGGCGATAAGAAAGCTTTTCACTGTACCTCGCTACACGGGACAGTAAACTCTACCCGGGGTTTCAATGCATTCGACCGGGAGGAAATATGAGGGGAACTCGTTCCAGGAGCCAATAGGAGGTTAGTTAGACAGGTCGGCTTAATAGAAAATTACCGAAAATAATTCAAATCGATTATTTACAAAAATGATATGTACAATACAAAACAATGCACAGAAGAAAACACACTCTGGTGTTCTGCAGACCATCAGGTCCAGGGCATTTATCATTTCGGGTCGAGACCCTTCTTCAGACTGAGAGACAGTCGATCTTGTTAACTCGCACAAAATTGAAAAAAACCCAACTTATATTGAAAATCCGATAATATATAGTGGTATACGAACTTGGAAACAATTTAAAATGACTTTAAAATTGGACAATTTATCACTCCTTCTCCCCATTGTAAATACTCCTTCATTTAAACCCTCTGTGTTGGAAAAAGGTTTTGTACAATGGAAAAATTATGGAATTAAAAAGGTGGCACATTTTTACAGAAAAGGCATTTTTCTTTCACTTCAGGAGTTACAACAGAATTATGGACTACATTCAAATACATTTATTTTAATATTTACAACTTAGAGATTATGTTAAATCACATACACAAGAATATAGAACTAGGGAGCCTGATGAATGTTTGTATAAACATCCTAACACAGAAAAATTAATATCTCACATTTATAATATTATTTTAGATAGTGAGGTCCCGCCGATGGAACTATATAGACAAGCATGGGAAAATGAATTAGGCCAACCTATAATGAAAGATATTTGGGATGAAATTCTACAACATATACACCCATACTCGTTAAATGCCAAACATTCTTGAAAACAATTTAAAGTACTACATAGACTGCACTACTCTAAAACAAAATTAAATATAATTTTTCCGAATATTTCTCCCACCTGTCAAATGTCAATATTTAAACATATAACCATATAACAATTACAGCACGGAAACAGGCCATCTCAGCCCTACAAGTCCGTGCCGAACAACTTTTTCCCCTTAGTCCCACCTGCCTGCACTCATACCATGACCCTCCATTCCCTTCTCATCCATATGCCTATCCAATTTATTTTTAAATGAAACCAACGAACCTGCCTCCACCACTTCCACTGGAAGCTCATTCCACACAGCTACCACTCTCTGAGTAAATAAGTTCCCCCTCATGTTACCCCTAAACTTCTGTCCCTTAATTCTGAAGTCATGTCCTCTTGTTTGAATCTCCCTATTCTCAAAAGGAAAAGCTTGTCCACGTCAACTCAGTCTATCCCTCTCATCATTTTAAAGACCTCTATCAAGTCCCCCCTTAACCTTCTGCGCTCCAGAGAATAAAGACCTAACTTATTCAACCTTTCTCTGTAACTTAGTTGTTGAAACCCAGGCAACATTCTAGTAAATATTTAGAAGCTAATTTAACTCATACTTTTGTAAACTGTACAAACATTAAAAATATCTGGACCAATATTTAAAAAAATATATTTCTGAAGCTGTTAATATCCAATTGGAGGTACACATAAAAGCTGGAGAAACTCAGCGGGTGCAGCAGCATCTGTGGAGCGAAGGAAATAGGCAACGTTTCGGGCCGAAACCCTTCTTCAGACAGATCGGGGGTGGGGGGACAAAAAAGGTGGAGGAGCCCCAAGGCTGGGGGATTGGAGGAGACAGCAGGGGGACTGAGGAAGGGGAGGAGATAGCGAGAACTAACAAAATTTGGATAATTCGATCTTCATGCCCCCAGGATGCAGACTCCCCAAGCGGAATATGAGGTGCTGTTCCTCCAATTTCCGGTGCTGCTCGCTGTGGCCATGGAGGAGACCCAGGACAGAGAGGTCGGAGACGGAGTGGGAGGGGGAGTTGGAGTGCTGAGCCACCGTGAGGTCAGCTTGGTTATTGCGGACCGAGCGGAGGTGTTCGGCGAAACGATCGCCCAACCTCCGCTTGGTCTCACCGATATAGATCTGCTGACATCTAGAGCAGCGGATGCAGTAGATGAAGTTGGAGGAGATGCAGGTGAACCTTTGTCGCACCTGGAACAACTGCTTGGGTCCTTGAACGGAGTCGAGGGGGGAGGTAAAGGGACAAGTGTTGCATCTCTTGCGGTTGCAAGGGAAAGTGCCCGGGGAGGGGGTGGTACGTGAGGGAAGGGAAGAATTGACAAGGGAGTTGCGGAGGGAGCAGTCTTTGCGGAAGGCAGACATGGAGGGAGATGGGAAGATGTGGCGAGTGGTGGGGTCACGTTGGAGGCAGGGCCAGTGCTAGGAATTGCGGGGCCCAATTAGAAAACTGATGGCGGGGCCCCTACTCTAGAAAAGTAAAAATTTATGTATGTTTATATTTCGTGTAGTTTCGGGAATTTTAAGGCAAGCTGGTTGGTGATTGGATGCAACCCCCTTAGAGACAGCGTTTGATTGGCCGCCAAATAAATTTGTCAAATCTGTAACAAAAATCGCTGGTCGGTGCGAACTCAGTGGACTATCTGGTTGTATCTCCAAACTAATCTGGTTGTATCTCCAAACTAATCTGGTTGTATCTCCAAACTAATCTGGTTGTATCTCCAAACAAATCTGGTTGTATCTCCAAACTAATCTGGTTGTATCTCCAAACTAATCTGGTTGTATCTCCAAACTAATCTGGTTGTATCTCCAAACTGATCTGATTGTATCAACCAGACTTTCTGGTGGTATCTCCAAACTAAACAGTATAACATGCAGGTACATTCATTTAAAATTAAATTCAGTGATTATTTCACATGATTTCTCACTGTATAAAGCTCAATATCTGACCAATTTCTGTTTAACACGTTTGGTCTGCCGTGAGCATTTTTCGTTGCATCTCGTTGCATCTCCCCTTTTCCTAATCGGCCACAATTCAGATAATAGTCTACTTTCCTGTTTTTGCCACCAAAGTGGATAACCTCACATTTATCCACATTATACTGCATCTCCCATGCATTTGCCCACTCACCCAGCCTATCCAAGTCACCTTGCAGCCTCCTAGTTTAGAGGGGTTTAAACGGTTTAGAGATGTTTAGAGGGCTTCAGATGGGTTCAGGTGTGTTTACAATTGTTTAGAGGGGAATAGAGGGAAATAGGGGGGCTAGCGGGGGTTTAGACGTGTTCAGAGGGTCCCAGAGGGGTTTCGAGACGTTATAAGCCCCCCGTGAGAAATTGTAATTCTCTGAAATTGAAGATAGACATAAAGCTGGAGTAACTCAGCAGGACAGGCAGCGCAGCGACTCTGGAGAGAAGACCCTTCTTCAGACCGAACTGAACTCGCGTCGATGAGAGTACTTGTGATTGTCTGAAGAAGGGTCTCGACCAGAAACACAACCCTCTCCCCAGAGCCGCTGCCCGTCCCGCTGAGCCACCTTCAATTTCAGAGCCAAACAAAAAACACAGAGTGCTGGAGGAACTCAGCGGGCCAGGCGGCTGCCTCACCCGCAGGGTTTCTCCAGTATTTTTGTCTACTGCAAAACGTCAATGATTCCGGGAATGCTGAGGGGACAGGGTGATAGAGAGGGAGTGGGAGAGCTAGAGAGAGACAATATGTGGAGCGGGAGAGAGCGCGAGGGAGGGAGGGAGTGAGCAAAAGACAGAGAGACACAACCAAAGATCCGCTATAAGATCTTTGGACACAACGTGGGTCGGTAGGTGAATGACAAACCTGCACACCAGGAAGAAGCCCCTTCTCGCGGTCCGGGGCCCTCACTCATGATGGTGAGTTAAATGAAATTCTCAACGTGTCATCGATCTACATTCCTCCGTAAATGTAATTGTGTTTTAAGCAAGTATTAATGACGCCGTGTGAATTTTATTCAAAGGAACACGGCGTCATTAATACTTGTTCAAAACACTATAACATTTACTGAGGAATGTGGATAGATGCAGATTCATGACATTGCATAACAAGGTGTTAAGTACTTACCGTTAAGAAGTGCTAACAGCACTAGTTAACAAATCGTTTGTGTATGATGGCCGTGCAGCAGTTGTTATACATGTTCGTTTAAAAAAAATCCGGATGGCGAATTAAAAAAAAATCTTTATTTAACAAAGAGAATTCGTATTTCCGTACGAAATACTGAACATTAGTGCGGGGCCCCCATTAGGCGCGGGGCCCAATTGGGAGCAATCGGTCAATTCGGCTTAACGCCGGCCCTGGTTGGAGGTGGCGAAACTGACAGAGGATTACTTTTTGTATTTGCCGGCTGGTGGGGTGAAATTTGAGGACCAGAGGGACTCTGCCCTTGTTGCGAGTGGGGGGATGGGGAGAGAGAGCAGTGTTGCGGGGTATGGAAGAGACCCTGGTGCGAGCCTCATCTATGGTGGAGGAGGGGAACCCCCATTCCCTGAATAATGAGGACATTTCAGATGTCCTGGTGTGAAACGCCTCATCCGTGGAGCAGATGCGGCGTAGGCGGAGGAATATCCAAATGGATCCTGATCCAAAACCAGTAATATTAGGAATATCAGAACAAAGCCTAAAACGTACACCAAACCAAATAAATGTCCTTGATTATAATATAATAATTGGGAAAAAATTAATATTAACATTTTGGAAAGGTCCAACAACCCCCACAATTAAAATGTGTATTATGGAGATGTCTGACACCTTACACTTGGAAAGAATTAGACTTAGAAACATAGAAACATAGAAAATAGGTGCAGGAGTGGGCCACTCGGCCCTTCGAGCCTACAGCGTCATTCAATATGATCATGGCTGATCATCCAACTCAGTATCCCATCCCTGCCTTCTCTCCATACCCCCTGATCCCTTTAGCCACAAGGGCCATATCTAACTCCCTCTTAAATATAGCCAATGAACTGGCCTCAACTACATTCAGTGGCAGATAATTCCACAGATTCGCCACTCTCTGTGTAAAAAATGATTTTCTTGTCTTAATTGACAAATCAGAATTATTTACTGGGATATATTTGAATATTGAATGGCGGTGCAGGCTCGAAGGGCCGAATGGCCTCTACCCCTGCACCTATTTTCTATGTTTCTATATGGTTCCCCATTTATTGATTTTCTGAAAGGGAAAATTGGTCCAGCACGGAAGCTTGACTGAAACTTGAATCCAGGATTGGATGAATAATTACATGTTATGTTCAACGGATCTATCTCCAAAATTGTGTTATTGATAATTGAATTTAGTTATTTTATTTTTATCCCTCCCTTCTATCTATAGCTCTATCTTTCAAAAAAAATCTATTAAAAAAATTAATAGAAGCTGTGTTAACATGTAACTGATAAACAAATCGTGTTTTGGTTATGATATGTATATGTTTCTAATTTAAAAAAAAAATTTTAAGTTGTGACCACTGCCCAGTCCATCACCGGCTCTGACCTCCCCACCATCGAAGGGATCTATCGCAGTCGCTGCCTCAAAAGGTAGCCAACATCATCAAAGATCCACACCATCCTGGCCACACACTTATCTCACCACTGCCACCGGGAAGAAGGCCTATCTTCCTCCACAAAAATGGCACTACTACTACTGTATGTACGTATATATATTTATTGCTCATTATATTCTATGTTAGCTCTTCTGGGTGAGAATCTAACTGTATTTCGTTGTCTCTGTACTGTACACTGCACAATGACAATAAAGATTGAATCCTGAAGCTGAATCTGAAGGTACAGGAACCTGAAGACTGTAACGTCCAGGTTCAGGAATAGCTACTTCCCCACAGCCATCAGGTTACTAAACATAGCATCGAATAAGCTCTGAGCTCTGAACTGAAAAGATTATATTAATATTAGTTATTTGCACTATATTATTTATCGAACGTTTTCATGTTTGGTCGTTTCCCCCGTTATATACAATGTTGACATATTCACATATTCAGCAAGTAGGAATTTCATTGTCCCATCCGGGACATAAGATAATATGTCATATTTTATTGACATGTTTATGCTCTTCTCTCTCTGGATTAAAGGATACGAAGATCACTTGAGCAACAACAGACTGGGGGGTAAATCATTGACAATGAACATGGTCAAACTCACCGAATGCCTGCAGTGTGATGGTCGCTGTGTCTTGAGCGCCGCCAACTGCAAAGACTGACACTGTGTAATCCCCGTTGTCCGACTCGTTCACCGACTTCAGTGTCAGCGACCCGCTGGTGATGTCTAAATCCACCCGTGACTTGTACACAACATCGATGTCCAGGGATGTTCTGACCCACAGGACGATCGTTTTCCCTTTGTAAACCCACGTTCCGCTTTTGATAGCACTGGACGGCCGCACCGTGAACACCGCGTCTTCCCCGTTGGGGACATTTAACTCGCTCTGTGCCGGCTCGACGGTAAATCCCTGCGACCCGCCTGAGGATGACAAACGCGCGTGAGAGCGGGGGAAAATTCACAAGCGATAGGAGCAGAATTAGGCCATTCGGCCCATCAGGGCTACCCCGCCATTCGAGGCGGTCAAATGTTGCACATCACCCCGCGACTACAATAGACAGACAATAGGTGCATGAGTAGAGGCCATTCGGTCCTTCGAGCCAGCACCGCCATTCAATGATATCACGGCTGATCATCCCCAATCAGTACCCGTTCCTGCCTTCTCCCCATATCCACTGACTCTCTCTCGCTATCTTTAAGAGCCCTATCTAGCTCTCTCTTGAAAGAATTCTCTCCAGAGAACCGGCCTCCACCGCCCTCTGAGGCAGACGTTTCCACAGACTCACAACTCTCTGCGTGGAAAAGGTGTTTCCTCGTCTCCGTTCTAAATGGCCGGCCCCTTATTTTTAAACTTTGTGTGTGTGTGGCCCCTGGTTCTGGGCTCCCCCAACATCGGGAACATGTTTCCGGCCTCTAGCGTGTCCAAACCCTAAATAATCTTATATGTTTCAATAAGATGCCCTCTCATCCTACAATGCCGATCTGTTCTTCTCAGCTCACCCGCCTGCCGTTGGTAGATCAGCCATAGCTGAACGGCGGACTAGACTTGATGGGGCGAATGGCATTATTCTGCTTTTAAAACCTGCGACCGAATGGATTAGCTTGAGCTTAAAAATACATAAAAAGCTGGAGTAACTCAGCGCGTCAGGCAGTGCCTCTGGTGAGAAGGAATGGGTGACGTTTCGGGTCGAGGTGACTGAGTTAGGTTAGGTGACTGAGTTGGGGTGGGGTGGGGAATGGTCGGCAGAAACACTGGGTCTGTTAATAGAGTCTGAAGAAGGGTCTTTACCCGAAACCTTGACTATCGTAACCCGCTAAGTTACTCCAGCACTTTGTACCTGTCCACGTTCTCCACAGAGATGCTGCCTGACCCGCTGAGTCACTCCAGCATTCTGAATCTGTTTGTTTTTTTAATTTGTAAGGTAGCATCGATAGTTCCTCTGATCTCTACGCAAACCGGCGTTAAATCCCTGCCCACTTACCTGTTAACACGAAGAGGTAAACGAGGAGCGCGGTGAGCCGACAGTCCGCCATCCGGACGGAGCAGCGCCTCTCTCCGTAGCCAGGGGAGTCTGAGCCGCTGTTGCTGCCGCCGCCGCCGCCCAGATCACTGCTCGCCCGCGTCACAGGAGGCGTGGAAAGCTCGGCTCAGCTGATCACAAAATGTCACGGCACGTTGATCAGAGAGAGAGGGAGAGGGTGAGAGAGATACAGAGAGAGAGAGGCGGAGAGAGAGACAGAGAGAGGGGGGGATTGGGTACGAATACGGCTTGTACTCGCTGGAATTTAGAAGATTGAGGGGGGATCTTATAGAAACTTACAACATTTTTAAGGGGTTGGACAGGCTAGATGCAGGAAGATTGTTCCCGATGTTGGGCAAGTCCAGAACAAGGGGTCACACAGTTTAAGGATAAGGGGGAAATCTTTTAGGACCCAGATGAGAAAAAAAAATCACACATAGTGGTGAATCTGTGGAATTCTCTGCCACAGAATGTAGTTGAGGCCAGTTCATTGTCTATATTTAAGAGGGAGTTAGATGTGGCCCTTGTGGCTAAAGGGATCAGGGGGTATGGAGAGAAGGCAGGTACAGGATACTGAGTTGGATGATCAGCCATGATCAGCCCCACCCAAGGTTTCCGTGTGGTTCCCGGGGGTTGCAGGTGGTTGCCGGAGGTTGCAGGTGGTGGAAGCAGGTCGGGAGACTGACAAACACTTCCGGGAACCGCACGGAAACCTTGGGTGGGGCGCAAAGTCGCCAGAGGTTTCCGTTCAGGTTTCCTAAGTGGGACAGGGGCATAACTAATGTATTTGTTCCATATCTCTCTACATCACCGTCGATATCTCTCGTTTCCCTTTGCTCTGACGCTCAGTCTGAAGAAGGGTCACGACTTGAAATGCCACCCATTCCTTCCCTCCAGCGATGCTGCCCGACCCGCTGAGTTACTCCAGCGTGCTGTGTCCTTATTCCGCGTTCAAGGATGAAGGTTTCCAATAACAGCGCCACCCACAGCGGTCCGGTTCTTCGGACAACAGCGGCGACCACTGGAGGAAGGTTACTACTGCAGGGACAGGTACAAAATGCTGGAGTAACTCAGCGGGTCAGGCAACATCTCTGTGGAGAACGTGGACAGGTACAAAGTGCTGGAGTAACTCAGCGGCTCAGGCAGCATCTCTGTGGAGAACGTGGACAGGTACAAAGTGCCTGAGTAACTCAGCGGGTCAGACATGCAGCATCCCTGGAGAACATGAATGGGTGACGTTAAGACCCTAACCCTAACCCAGCCTCAACTACCTCCTCCGGCAGCTCGTTCCATACACCCACCACCCTCTGTGTGAAAACGTTGCTCCACAGATTCCTATTAAATCGTTTCCCCTTCACCTTGAACCCGTGTCCTCTGGTCCTATATCCCACTACTCTGGGCAAGAGACTCTGTGCGTCTGTCTACCCGATCTATTCCTCTCGTCATTTTGTACACCTCTATAAGATCACCCTTCATCCTCCTGCGCTCCAGGAAATATAGTCCCAGCGCTGCCCCCAACCTCTCCCTGTAGCTCACACCCTCTTGTCTGCCAACATCCCTATATCTTTTTTTCTGAACCCTGTCAAGCTTGACAATATATTTCCTATAACACGGTGCCCTGAACTTAACAAATGTTCTCAATGCGGTCTCACCAGCGTGTTATACAACTGCAACATGATCTCTGCATCTGTGGAAGGATGAGAGGGTACTCATTGAAACGTATGGACTTATCTTAAGGCCAACGTTAAACATATAGACATAAAGACAATAGACTTCAGTGCCAGAAAATAAACGGTAAAAATGAATATCCTACCTAAACTACTATATTTATTCCAATCTCTCCCAATTAATGTCCACCGAGACAAATTCATAGCCTGGGATAAAATGATCTCTAGATTCATTTGGAATAGCAAAAAAACAAGAATAAATCTAACACTTCAACTGCCGAAAAGCAAGGGTAGAATGGCTTCACCACATCTGAGGAAATACTTTTATGCCGCTCAACTCAGACCTCTGACTTGTTGGTGTAGACCTGATTATGAATCTCGATGGAAAGAAATGGAAAGGGAGATACAGGGTTACCAGACCCAGATTTTGGTGGGAGACAAATATCTGAGAGGGGCTTTGAGACAAGTTATGGATACAATAGTAGCATTTACGTTAGTAATATGGAATGTTATAGAGGAAAAATACAAATTAAAAAGAGGGGTTCACGCATTGAAGTGGTTCGCATATGACTCAAAGTTTAAGCCAGGGGTGTATGATTCAAGATTCAAAGAATGGGCACAAAAAGGCATAACGGCAATGTATACAGTTTCAGAAAATGGCGAGTTTATGAGCTTCCAAGATTTAAAGTCAAAGTATGGTCTCGAAAAAAAGATGTTTTTAGATACTTGCAATTAAGAGACTACTTTGCAAAAGAGATAAGGCCAGAACTAGATGAAACTTCAAATAATGTGATCAAGGTGATTGTGGATGCATACAAACAGAAGGGGTCTCGGGTCATCTCTGCTTTCTACCAAGCTCTGGTGGGAAGCGGGGGAGAATCAACGCTCTACATAAAAACAAAATGGGAAGCAGAATTAAAGATTCAAATAACAGAAGAAGAATGGTATCAAATGTGTGAAACACAATGTTCATCCACAAGCTCACTAGTATGGAGAGAATTTTGCTGGAAGAATCTATCTCGCTTTTCTATAACACCCAAAATAAAAAGCAGACAACTTGCTGTCCAACAACACTGTTGGAGGCTGTGTGGGAGTACGGAGGCAGACCACTCGCATATTTTCTGGAACTGTGTAAAGATAAGGCCATACTGGGAAAATGTTAATGCAGCTGTAAAAAATATCTTGGGTTATAAAATCCCAAATACCTGCCCTGTGATGTATCTGGGGCGTATTAAAGATATTGTAAAAATAGAAGATACATGTTTGATTAAAGTTTTGCTTGCAGCAAGTAAGAAGGCCATTACTAGGCAGTGGCTTAATGAAAAAAGTCCAAAACAGGAACAGTGGTTAGAAATTGTGCGACATCTTTACTATGGAGAAATTGACATATTCCTTGAGAGTCAAGGAGAATTCATTTGAGAAGATCTGGGAAAAATGGACCGTTTATTTGAACCATGACGCCAATTAGATACATGCCGAGTTAGATATGGGAAGATTGTGTTATATAGAACTAGATGGTATGTTTGTATGAATATTGAATTATCTCCAGATAACTAATCAATGTAATGTCTTTCAATTTTTAATTTGGTAAGTGAACAGCACGGTCTTATTCCAATTTGTTTATTTATTGAATCCTTTCCCCCCCCCCCTATCTATTTTTTATTTTTTATATTTATTTTGATTGCTGTTTTTCTTATTTTGTTTTATTTATGGTGATGATGTTGCACTGTTTTGTATTTATCTCTGAAAAACTAATAGAAATTAAAGTTTAAAAAAAAAGTATCTAGGAGGTCCTACTGCAGTTGTACAGGGACCTGGTGAGACCACACCTGGAGTATTGGGTGCTGTTTTGGTCTCCACATTTGAGGAAGGACATTCTCGCTATTGAGGGAGTGTAGCGTAGGTTCCCCAGGTTAATTCCCCGGATAGCGGGACTGACATATAATGAAAGAATGGGGCAAGCATGCTCTCAGTGGGCAGAAGGGCCAGTTTGTGTACCTCAGTACCTCCCTCGCTTGCTTGCTGTACACAGATGGGGGGCGTTTGCGGGTAGATACAACACGAGGAACAGATACATTAATCTACAGTCACCATCTCTTCTGTTTCCTCTTGATAAGAGTTCCTTCCTCAAATAGCAGAATGCAAACGGAACGGGAGGGAGAAGGGGGAAGGGAGGCCATCAATGCATAAACGCACTCTGCATGGACACAGGCCCTTCAGCCCAACACGTGATGCTGACCCAACTTGCCCCATCTATGCGAGTCCTTCATAGTCAGAGGATTTGCGTGTAGGAGCAAGGAGGTCCTACTGCAATTGCACAGGGCCCTAGTGAGACCACATATGGAGCATTGTGTACAGCTTTGGTCTCCCAATTTGAGGAAGGACATTCTTGCTATTGTTTCAATAAGATCCCCTCTGATTTTATTTCATTCTTCACATGTTTAAATTATAATGTTTTATTTTTAATTGTCTACTGTATATCGTGTTGTTACTTGCGAGCGGAGCATCAACGCAAATTCCTTGTATATGTACATACTTGGCTAATAAAAGTTATTAAATTCAATTCAATTCAATTTGGGAAAAGGGGAAGTACAACGGGATCGGGGGGTCCTTGTTCATCAGTCTATGAAAGTAAGCATGCAGGTACAGCAGGCAGTGAAGAAAGCCAATGGCATGTTGGGCTTTATAATAAGAGGAGTCGCGCATAGGAGCAAAGAGGTCCTTCTGCAGTTGTACAGGGCCCTATTCAGACCACACCTGTAGTATTGTGTGCAAGTTTTGGTCCCCTAATTTGAGGAATGACATTCTTGCTATTGAGGGAGCCCAGCGTAGGTTTACAAGGTTAATTCCCGGGATGGCGGGACTGTCATATGCTGAGAGAAAGGAGCGGCTGTGCTTGTACACTCTGGAGTTTAGAAGGATGAGAGAGGATCATATTCAAACATATAAGATTGTTAAGGGTTTGGATACGCTGGAGGCCGGAAACATGTTCCCGATATTGAGGGAGTCCAGAACCAGGGGCCACAGTTTAAGAATAAGGGGTCGGCCATTTAGAACGGAGACGAGGAAACACTTTTTCTCACAGAGGGTGGTGAGTCTGTGCAATTCTCTGCCTCAGAAGGCAGTGGAGGCCGGTTCTCTGGATACTTTCTGGAGAGAGTTAGATAGAGCTCTTAAAGTCACCCTGCATTCTCATAGCATCCTCCTCACAGTTCACACTGCCACCCAGCTTTGTGTCATCTGCAAATTTGCTAATGTTACTTTGAATCCCTTCATCCAAATCATTGATGTATATTGTAAATAGCTGCGATCTCATGAGAGGGGATCTAATGGAAACTATGTACAATTCTCAATGGATTGGACGGGCTAGATGCAGGAAGAAAATGTTCCCCATGTTGGTGGAATCCAGAACCAGGGGCCACAGTTTAAGAATAAGGACTTAAATTTGGAAAAAATGTGTCCACTAAGGACATTCTTGCTATTGAGGGAGTGCAACGTAGGTTCACCAGATTAATTGTCGTTGTGCAGTGTACAAGAACAGAGACAACAAAATGCAGATAGCATCTCACGCAGAAGTGCGAACACAGAAATAATGTTACAGTAAATGTTTCTATGTTTATCCAGTAGCAGAAGTGCAATTTCCGGGGAGGGAGATCATTCACTGGGGGAAGGATAGTCCGGGAGGGGGGGGGGGGGGGGACTGGCAATCATCAAGGCGTAGAGTTAAGTAGGAAATACATTCGTGCCATAGAGGGAGTACAGAGAAGGTTCAGCAGTGGATACATGTGAGGTTATCCACTTTGGTGGCAAAAACAGGAAAGTAGACTATTACCTGAATGGTGGCTGATTAGGAAAAGGGGAGATGCAACGAGACCTGGGTGTCATGGTAAACCAGTCAGTGAAAGTAGGCATGCAGGTGCAGCAGGCAGTGAAGAAAGCCAATGGTTTGTTAGCATTCATAGCAAAAGGATTTGAGTGTAGTAGCAGGGAGGTTCTACTGCAGTTGTACAGGGTCTTGGTGAGACCACACCTGGAGTATTGCGTACAGCTTTGGTCTCCTAATCTGAGGAAATACATTCTTGTCATAGAGGGAGTACAGAGAAGGTTCACCAGACTGATTCCTGGGATGGCAGGACTTTCATATGAAGAAAGACTGGATAGACTCGGCTTGTACTCGCTAAATTTAGAAGATTGAGGGGGATCTTATAGAAACTTACAACATTCTTAAGGGGTTGGACAGGCTAGATGCAGTAAGATTGTTCCCGATGTTGGGGAAGTCCAGAACAAGGGATCACAGTTTAAGGATAAGGGGGAAATCTTTTACGACTGAGATGAGAAAAACATTTTTTACACAGAGAGTGGTGAATCTGTGGAATTCTCTGCCACAGAATGTAGTTGAGGCCACTTCATTGGCTATATTTAAGAGGGAGTTAGATGTGGCCCTTGTGGCTAAAGGGATCAGGGGGTATGGAGAGAAGGCAGGTACAGGATACTGAGTTGGATGATCAGCCATGATCATATTGAATGGCGGTGCAGGCTCGAAGGGCCAAATGGCCTACTCCTGCACCTATTGTCTATGTTTCTATGTTTCTATGTAACAGCCACAAGGAAGAAGCTGTTCCTGGACGTGCTGGTCCGGCAACGGAGAGACCTGTAGCGCCTCCCGGATGGTGTGAGAGCAGTCCTTGGCGATGCTGAGCGCCCTTCGCAGACATCGCTTGCTCTGGACAGACTCAATGCAGGGGAGTGAGGAACCAGTGATGCGTTGGGCCGTTTTCACCACCCTCTGAAGTGCTTTCCGGTCGCAGACAGAGCAGTTGCCATGCCATACTGTGATACAGTTAGTAAGGATGCTCTCGATGCTGCAGCGGTAGAAGTTCACCAGAATCTGAGGATAGGTTGACAGGGCTTGTATTCACTGAAGTTTAGAAGGATGAGAGGATATCTCATTGAAATCATAAGATTGTTAAGGGCTTCGGCACGCTAGATGCAGGAAACATGTTCCCGATATTGGGGGAGTCCAGAACCAGGGGCCAAAGTTTAAGAATAAGGGGTCGGCCATTTAGGACTGAGATGAGGACATTTTTCACCCAGAGAGTTGTGAATCTGTGGAATTATCTGGCACAGAAGGCAGTGGAAGTCAATTCGCTGGATGTTTTCAAGAGAGAGTTAGATTTAGCTCTTAGGACTAACGGGAGCAATGCATCATGGTGGTGGGGGGGGGGGGGGGTGGAATCAGAATTCGGGTACAGATTTTGGAGCCCCTGTACACAAGATTGTTAGATTTTCTGCCACAGAAGGCAGTAGAGGACAATTCACTGGATGAATTTAAAAGAGATTTAGATGGAGCTCTAGGGGCTAGTGGAGTCAAGGGATATGGGGAGAAGGCAGGGACGGGGTACTGATTGTGGATCATCAGTCATTATCACAACGAAAAGTGATGCTGGCTCGGAGGGCCGAATGTCCTACCACTGCACCTATTTTCTCTGATTCTCTGTGTCTATCATGTTGGACATCGATAGGTTTTGCCAGGGCCTATTCTCGTGTTATGTGGCTCCATACAACATCTCTGCCATGGGACTGTCATCTACTATTCACGGAGTGACGTGCGAGCGGTCACAAGCTGTGTCCGGCTATTGCGATACATTTCATAGAAATATAATAATAATAATAATAATAATAATAATAATAATAATAATAATAATAATAATAATAATAATAATAATAATAATAATAATAATAATAATAATAATAATAATAATAATAATAATAATAATAATAATAATAATAATAATAATAATAATAATAATAATAATAATACATTTTATTACGGACTCAAGGTCCAGACTAGGGGCAACATTACATTACAAATGCATTGCATATCAAATATCACAAAATACATATAAAATCTTGGTATATCATTTATAAAAACATCATAATTTATTAATTTTGTTTAAAAACACAATACATGTTAAAAATCCAGATTAAAAGAATGATCAATGCCCTACAACGAGACAACGATACCAGTGTCTCCACAGCTGGGATACGTAGCGTGTAGTGCTAACCCTTATGTTTGTCAAGGCCACAATAATCACATTTTTAGACTCATTTATCCTGCAAATGAATTTATACATGTGATGTCTTAGGATAGCTTCTAAAGTACTGACTCCTGCAGCCACAAACATATTACTGGAACTACACCATCTAGGTTGCCTCAGCAGTGTTCTCATGGCATCGTTATATGCCACCTTTAGTCTCTGCATACTTGTCTTTCCATAATTCGACCACAGGTGCGCAGTGTAGAGTGGTGTGCAGTATGCTCTAAGTAGCGACAGCTTCACCAAAACTACACACGCACCAAATTTACGTAAGAGAATATTCGCCTGTACATACAGCGTGCGTCGTTGCCTATAAATAATATCAGCATCTGCCATTTGTTCTGTAATAATATGCCCTATATATTTTACCTTATTACAGACACTGAGTTTATTGTCAGACTATTTTAAATCAGGATATTTTAGACATTTATCCTCTTTGGTTCTACACATCATAACATCACTCTTACCAGCATTACATTTAATGTCATGTTCCACACCATACACAGAACATATAGTAAGGAGCTGCTGGAGACCAGCGCTAGATGGACTAAAGACCACAAGATCATCTGCATACATAATATAGAAAAATTGTTGCAGAAGGAGGCCGTTCGCACCTTCGAGTCAGTACCGCCATTCAATTTGATCATGGCTGATCATTCAAAATCAGTACCCAGTTCCTGCCTCTGCCCCATATCCATTGATTCATATAGCCCTCAGAGCTAAATCTAACTCCCTCTTGAAAACATCAATTTAATTGGCTTCCACTGCCTTCTGTGGTCGAGAATCCCACAGATTCACAACTCTCTGGGCGAAAAGGTTTTTCCTCATCTCAGTCCTAACTGGCCTACTACCCCTTCTTCTTAAACTGTAAACCCTGGTTCTGGAGCCCCGGGAATTAAGACAAAAGTGACAGGTCTCCGAAAGGAATTTAATCAGTGGAACTCGTTGCCACAGAGGGCTGTGGAGGCCAAGTCAGTGGATATTTTTTTAAGGTGGAAATAGGCGAATCCTTGATTAGAACGGGTGTCAAGGGTTATGGGGCGAAGGCAGGAAAATGGGAATGGGAGGCAGAGATCAGCCATGATTGAATGGCGGAGTAGACTCGATGGGCCGAATGACCTAATTCTACTCCAATAACTTGTTAAATTGTGACCTTGTGACCCTTGTTGATACAACGAGCTCATCAATGGGTCGGCCCGGCTACCTCCGTAGTTCACTTTAAACCGATCGATCATCCAGCTTCAGACCCTGTTGGAAATGGACACATCGTTACATACAAATATGGAGAGGGCTAGACTATGGTGCAAGTCAAACACCTTCCACCCAATCAGCCGATACATACAACAGATAAGCCTCCGACATTTTCGCAACCTCCAACGGGATCCCATCACTGGCCACATCTTCCCATGAATGAAGGGATTCAAAGTAACATTAGCAAATTTGCTGTGAGGTCCTTTTGCAGTTGTACAGGGCCCTGGTGAGAACATACCTGGAGTACTGTGTGCAGTTTTGGTCCCCTAATTTGAGGAAGGACATTCTTGCTATTGAGGGAGTGTAGCGTAGGTTTACAAGGATAAATCCCGGGATCGCTGGACTGTCAAATGCTGAGAGAATGGAGCGGCTGGACTTGTACACTCTGGTGTTTAGAAGGATGAGAGGGCATCTCATTGAAACATATAAGATTATTAAGGGTTTGAACACACTAGAGGCAGTAAACACGTTCCCGATGTTGGGGGAGTCCAGAACCAGGGGCCACAGTTTAAGAACTAAGCCACAGCTGAAAAAGGGGATTAGGAAGGCATGAGAGGGGAGCTGGCCAAGGTAGACTGGAAAGGGATCCTAGCAGGAATGACAGTGGAACAGCAATGGCAGGAATTTCTGGGAATAATAATAATAATAATAATAATAATAATAATAATAATAATAATAATAATAATAATAATAATAATAATAATAATAATAATAATAATAATAATAATAATAATAATAATAATAACTTTATTTATAGAGCACTTTAAAAACAACCATTGTTGCAACAAAGTGCTGTACATGACTAATGAACAACAAATTATTACAAGACAATAAAAACATTAAAAGAGAGAGTAAAAACAAAAAAAACATTAAAAACACTAAAACAGGAGCAAAGTCTCATGCAGGGTCAAAAGCCAAGGAATAGAAAAGGGTTTTAAGACTGGTTTTGAAGATGGACAATGAATGGCCTGTCTGATGTGCAACGGCAGAGTGTTCCATAATGTCGGAGCAGCAACAGAGAAGGCTCTATCCCCTCTGTGCTTCCGCTTAGACCTCGGTACCTCCAGGAGCAGCTGATCAGCTGACCTGAGACACCGAGCAGGAGCGTAGGGATGAAGCAGCTCAGAGAGGTAAGGCGAGGCGAGACCATTTAAAGATTTAAAAACAAATAAAATAATCTTTAAATTAACTCGAAAGTACACCAGCAGCCAGTGGAGAGAGGCCATAATTGGCGTTATGTGCTCCCTCTTTCGAGTTCCAGTTAAAATGCGAGCAGCAGCATTCTGAACCAACTGGAGATGAGCCAGGGAAGACCGAGTAACTCCAAACTAGAGTGCATTACAGTAATCCAGCCTAGACGTGATGAAGGCATGGATTACTGTTTCAAAATGCTGCCGCTCAAGAATGGGCTTCACCTTTGCCAGCTGCCTTAAATGAAAGAAGCTGGACTTCAGGTCAGAATGAAGCGCAGGGGACTTCGGCCCCCTCTCCCTACCATCCTACTGGCTAATGTTCAGTCCCTTGAAAACAAAGTGGAGGACTTAAGGGCAAGACTGCTTTATCAAAGGGAGCTGAGAGAATGCTCTGTGTTCTGTTTCACAGAGACATGGCTCACCCCCAGCTCCCCAGACTCAGCGGTCCAGCCTGAAGGGTTCTCCATCCACCGCATGGACCGTACCCTGGCATCTGGGAAAGGGAGAGGAGGGGGCGTCTGCCTCATGGTCAACTCTGCGTGGTGTTCCGACGTGGCAGTCCTGTCCAACTCCTGCTCTCCACACCTCGAACATCTGGCGGTGAAGTGCCGTCCCTTCTACCTCCCGAGAGAATTCTCCTCCGTTATCCTGACCGCGGTCTACATCCCACCGCAGGCAGACGTCTGTCTGGCACTGGAGGAGCTGCAGGCCGTGGTCAACAAACACCAGACGTCTTACCCCGAGGCATTTACCACCATTGCTGGGGACTTCAATAAGGCGAACCTCAATAAATCACTCCCCAACTTCCACCAACATGTCTCCTGCTGCACCAGAGGACCTAACACCCTCGACCACTGCTACACCACCATCAAGAATGCCTATCGTTCTATCCCTCGCCCTCACTTCGGTAAGTCCGACCATACCGCGGTGCTGCTTCTTCCTGCCTACAGGCAGCAATTAAAGAGCGCACCCCCAGAAGTGAGGACAGCACAGAGCTGGTCGGGGGGGGGGGCAGAAGAACAACTCCAGGACTGTTTGGAGTCTGTAGACTGGGCAATGTTCAAGGACTCGGCAACGGACTTGAACGAATATGCCACAGTCGTTACAGACTTCATAAAGAAATGTGTGGAGGACTGCATCCCTACAAAAACCTTCCGAGTGTTTCCCAATCAGAAACCTTGGATGAACTTTGAGATCCGCACTATCCTGAAATCCAGACACAGGGCATTCACCTCCGATGATACAGTGGCCTACATGAAGACCAGATACGACATTGGTAAGGCCATCAAAAAGGCCAAAAGGGACTTCTGCTCCAAACTGGAGGACGAGACAGATGTTCGGCAGCTGTGGCAGGGTCTGAATGCAATCACCTCCTACAAGGCAAAACCAGGAGGCAGCTCGAATGCCGGTGTAACATCACTCCCTGACGAGCTCAATGCGTTTTACGCACGCTTTGACAGGGAAAATACTGATGTGCCTTCCCGATCCCCCATCCGCTGCGGTGGCATTTCAGTCTCAGTCACAGAGGCCGATGTCAGGAAATCCTTCAGGGGGGTGAACCCCCGAAAAGCACCTGGTCCTGATGGTATACCCGGTCGTGTTCTAAAAACCTGTGCGGACCAACTGGCGGGAGTTTTTACGGACATTTTCAACCTCTCACTTCTGAGGTCTGAGGTCCCCACCTGCTTTAAAAGGGCATCAATTATACCGGTGCCCAAGAAGAGTAAGGTGACATGCCTCAATGACTATCGACCAGTGGCACTGACGCCGGTGGTGATGAAGTGCTTTGAGAGGTTGATCATGGAGCAAATCAACTCCTACATCGACAAAAACCTGGACCCACTGCAGTTCGCGTACCGCCACAACAGATCAACGGTGGATGCGATCTCGCTGGCCCTCCACTCCGCACTGGACCACTTGGACAACAAAAACTCATATGTCAGGCTGTTATTCATTGATTACAGCTCGGCATTTAACACAATCATCCCCTCCAAACTGGTTACCAAACTCGCAGAACTGGGTCTCTGCGCATCCCTCTGCAACTGGATCCTTGACTTCCTCGTCCACAGACCACAGTCTTTTCGTATTGGTGGAAATGTATCAGCCTCAATAACAATCAGCACGGGAGCACCTCAAGGCTGCGTGCTCAGCCCCCTGCTGTACTCACTCTATACCCATGACTGCGTAGCGAACCACAGTGCGAACTCCATCATCAAGTTCGCTGACGACACCACTATTGTGGGGCGTATCACTGATGGGGATGAGTCAGAGTACAGAAGAGAGATCGAGCAACTGTCCATATGGTGTCAGCGCAATAACCTGGCCCTCAACACCAGCAAAACCAAGGAACTGATTGTGGACTTTGGAAGGAGTAGGAGGGGGACCCACAGCCCCATTTATATCAACGGGTCGATGGTTGAAAGGGTCAAGAGCTTCAAATTCCTGGGCGTGCACATCTCTGAAGATCTTTCCTGGTCCGAGAACACTAATGCAATCATCAAAAAAGCACATCAGCGCCTCTACTTTCTGAGAAGATTACGGAGAGTCGGATTGTCAAGGAAGACTCTCTCTAACTTCTACAGGTGCACAGTCGAGAGCATGCTGACCGGTTGCATCGTGGCTTGGTTCGGCAATTTGAGCGCCCTGGAGAGGAAAAGACTACAAAAAGTAGTAAACACTGCCCAGTCCATCATCGGCTCTGACCTTCCTTCCATCGAGGGGATTTATCGCAGTCGCTGCCTCAAAAAGGCTGGCAGTATCATCAAAGACCCACACCAACCTGGCCACACACTCATCTCCCTGCTACCTTCAGGTAGAAGGTAGGAGCCTGGAGACTGCAACAACCAGGTTCAGGAATAGTTACTTCCCCTCAGCCATCAGGCTATTAAACCTGGCTCGGACAAAACTCTGATTAGTACCAACCATTTTCTGTTATTTGCACTATCAGTTTATTTATTCATGTGTGTATATATTTATATCATGGTATATGGACACATTTATCTGTTTTGTAGTAATTGCCTACTATTTTCTGTGTGCTTAAGCAAAGCAAGAATTTCATTGTCCTATACAGGGACACATGACAATAAACTCACTTGATCTTGAACTTGAACTTGAACTTAACTACCGCGCCTATTTGACGATCTAATTTAAAATCACTGTCCATCCTAAAACCCAAGTTTAGAACTGTTGGCTTCACATACCGTGCCAGGGGACCCAAGTCAACAGGGGGAGGTTCACGGCAGCCATTGGGACCAAACACTATCACCTCTGTCTTATTTTCATTAAATCCTAGAACGTTTAGGGCCATCCAGGATTTAATGTCATCAAGACATAACAGAAGTGATTTGACAGAGAAAGCATCTTCCTTCCTCAGCGGCATATATAGTTGGCTATCATCAGCATAACAATGAAAATAGATGCCATGCTTTCTAAGAATGGAACCCAGAGGAAGGAAGTACAGTGAGAAAAGCAGGGGCCCTAAAATTGAGCCCTGTGGAACCCCATATGACAGAGGAGCGGAGGAGGATTCAAAACCAGCAAGGCTTACACACATAGTTATGTCTGCCAGATAAGACCTGAACCAACCCAGGGCACTGCCACAAATGCCCACTAGGTGCTGTAACCGAGATACTAAGATACCATGGTCCACTGTATCAAAGGCGGAAGACGCAGGATAATTTCATTCCAAAAAGGAAGAAAGATTCTAAGGGGAGTAGGAGGCAACCGTGGCTGACAAGAGAAGTTAGGGATAGAATAAAACTAAAAGAAAATATGTATAACACAGCAAAGAGTAACCGGAAGCCAGAGGAATGGGAAACTTTCATAGGACAACAGAAGGAAACAAAACGGGCAATACGGGCTGAGCAGATGAAGCTGGCCAGGAATATAAAATAGGACAGTAAAAGCTTCTTTAGATATGTTAAGGGGGTAAAATAATAGCAAAGTCAAATGTGGGTCCCTTGAAGGCAGACACGGGTGAAATTATTATGGGCAACAAGGAAATGGCAGAAGAGTTGAACAGGTACTTCGGATCTGTCTTCACTAAGAAAGACACAAACAATCTCCCAGATGTACTGGAGGACAGAGGACCTAAGAGGGTCGAGGAACTGAAATTTTTTTTCATTAGGCGAGAAATATTATTGGGTAGGCTAATGGGACTGAAGGATGTTAAATCCCCTGGGCCTGATGGTCTTCATCCCAGGGTCCTCAGGGAGGTGGCTCTAGAAATAGTGGATGCATTGGTGATAATTTTCCAATGTTCAATAGATTCAGGATAAGTTCCTGTGCATTGGAGGATAGCTAATGTTATCCCACTTTTCAAGAAAGGAGTGAGAGAGAAAACGCAGAATTACAGACCAGTTAGCCTGACTTCGGTGATGGGAAAGATGCTGGAGTCATTTATTAAAGAGGTAATAATGCGGCATTTGGATAGCAGTAAAAGGATTAGTCCAAGTCAACATGGATTTATGAAAGGGAAATCATGCTTGACTAATCTTCTGGAATGTTTTGAGGACGTGACAAGTAAAATGGATGAAGGGCTGCCAGTGGATGTGGTGTATCTAGACTTTCAGAAAGCCTTTGATAAGGTCCCGCACGGTAAGCTGGTGACTAAAATTAGAGCACATGGTATTGGGGGTAGGGTGATGACATGGATAGAAAATTGGTTAGCAGACCGGAAGCAAAGAGTTGGAGTGAACGGGTCCTTTTCAGAATGGCAGGCAGTGGCGAGTGGAGTGCCGCAAGGCTCGGTGTTGGGGCCGCAACTGTTTACCATATATATTAATGATTTGGAAGAGGGAATTAGGAGCAACACTAGCACGTTTGCGGATGACACAACGCTGGTTGGCAGTTTGAACTGCGAAGAGGATGTTGCAGGGTGAGTGAGTGGGCAGATGCGTGGCAGACCCGAAACGTCACCATAGATGCTGCCTAACCCGCTGAGTTGCTCCAGCATTTTTGTCTCTCTTATATGTGTCAATTGACTTTCCTGTCCGCAGATGACTGTACTGGGACGCTAAGAGGGTTGTTGGCTGGTGTTGAAGGACGTCACAAAAGGGCGACCGATCCAGAGAGAGAGGTGTATCTTCGCAAGACGCGCCTCACATTCCTTTATACTATTATTGTCCGTGGTTCCCCTGCGTTGCCCCCGAGTCTCCCGCCATCAGTATTGAGGCAACCACGGTGGGTGTCGATGCCTGATGCCATCTCACACCAGTGCCCCTCTTTCGGCCCATCGAGTCTATCCCGCCATTCAATCATGGCAGATCTATCTCTCCCTCCTCAACCCGTTATCATGCCTTCTTCCCACAACCCCTGGCACCTGTACGTCAACAATTTCTCTATCTCTACCTTAAAAAATCAATTGTCTTGAGGCCTCCACAGCCTCCTTTGTCTTGGCCAATACAGCCTTCTGTGGCAAAGAATTCCACAGAATCACCACCCTATAACTAAAGAAAATTATCCTAGTCTCCTTCCTAAAAGAACGTCCTCTAATTTAATAGCAATAGAAAATAGGTGCAGATATAGGCCATTCGGCCCTTCGAGCCAGCACCGCCATTCATTGTGATCATGGCTGATCATCCCCAATCAGCAACCCGTTCCTGCATTTTCCCCATATCCCCTGACTCCGCTATTTTTAAGAGCCCTATCTAGCTCTCTCTTGAAATTATATAGAGAACCAGCCTCCACCGCCCGCTGAGGCAGATAATTCCACTGACTCACAACTCTCTGGGCGAAAAAGAATGGTCTCGATTCGAAACGTCACCTGTTCCTTTTCCCCAGAGATGCTGCCTGACCCGCTGTTGCTACTGCTGTGTTGGACAATATTTCATTATTTTTGTGGTTACACACATGTCCATTCATTGTGATAATTTACTAAATGCGTAGCTTCATTTTCCTCAGCAAATATATTAAAATATTTTACTGCTTCTGATTCGTGTGTGTTCGCAACGTGTCATTACTCACCTCGAGCACCTACTACATTATAGACTAATATTGTTTTTCCCCAATTAGTTTCTAATACTTGTTTCACTCAGAATCTGAAAATGCCCGATCTCGCCATTGAAGATCCGGACATCGAGTTGCAACTTTTCCCCAACATCGGTAACAAACGTCCTGCATCTAGCCTGTCCAACCGCTTCAGAATTTTTAAGATTCTATGAGACCACCCCCCCCCCCCCCCCTCAATCTTCTAAATTCTAGCGACTAAAAGCCGAGTATATCCAGTCTTTCTTCATATGAAAGTCCTGACATCCCAGGAATCAGTCTGGCGAACCTTCTCTGTACTCCCTCTATGGCAAGAATGTATTTCCTCTGATTAGGAGACCAAAACTGTACGCAATACTCCAGGTGTGGTCTCACCACGATCCTGTACAACTGCAGTAGAACCTCCCTGCTCTTAGACTCAAATCCTTTTGCTATGA